>NW_010363285.1:747078-896300 GCF_000414095.1 Morus notabilis
GGTTTAATATGAGCTTTTTAAGCATTTTATGAGTTTTAAGTGAATCCTTTTAAGAAAATTGTTATTTCTTTTATCTTGAAGCATTTTAAAGCTGGGGTGATTTCCATTGATTCAAGAATCACAAAATTTGATGAAGAAGTTAGTTTTGATATTAAATGACAAAGTAAAAATTGGTCAGAATTATAGTTTAATATGAGTGTAAACATTTGATGAATTTTAAATATCTCGTTATTAATTAGAAAATTGAAAGAATAACTCCACTCAATTATTTACTGTCTATTACATCATCTCCAATGTAATTGATAATGCCAATTATATACATGAAACTAAAAAGTATAATAATAACATATTTAATATGTTTTAGTGTTAAATTTATCTTTTACTGTAATTATTAAGTTGTAAAAGTTATCAAAGTAATTTTAAATTTTAAAATATTTTGAAATGTAAATGTAGCTGTGATTAAATTAAAAGGTAAACGTATCCATTAGTTGTAATTAGATGCTAATTATAACAAATGATAAATTTGGCAAAAAATAACATTTGTGATAGGGAGTGATTAGCATTAACACATTAAGATATCTCTTATGGAGTTAAATTAGGGTGGTTCTGTTGATACATTTCTTTTACACATCTCTCTTCTAAATATACACAGCACATGCTTTTAAATTGATTAAATTTGCTTATTAGATATCCTTTACAATTCCAAAACTACCCTAATTATCTCTATAAGGTTATAATTTATCCATCACTTCAAATATCTTTCCACACTCACTATTTTATTTTATTTTTTATTTTTTACTTTGATATGATCATTTCTCTCTTTCTATTGTTTTTCAATAAACCCCTTTAAAAGAGGCCAAAAAATTCATTTAGTCCCAAATCTTTTTTTTTTTTGAAACACTAGTAACAAACAATTTGTACAATATTATAGTTTGAGAGCAATAAAAGAAGGAGAATAAAATACTTTTATTGAGAAATTAAACGTATGCGCTTGATAGGTGCATTCCAACATAACAACGGATTTTTTCGTTTTGCACAAATAGAAAAAAAAAAAAAGGATGTTGTTGTAGTAAAAAGATCTGACGGATTTTTTATTTTCTTCGTTTCGTCTTCCTTTTTCATTATCTCACTCTTTACATCGCATTCTCCCTCTGGTACTATGTTTTCTCTCAATCTGTACTCTTCTGTCTTTCATTTTGTAGTATTTGGCAACGTAAAATTTTCATTTTTTATTTTCTTCATTTCGTCTTCCATCCGTAATAATTATCCCCCATCCCCACCCTATTCGGTATGGGGCCCCGTCCCCGTGGAAATTATTATTGTTGACGGTGAAATTTCGTCAACAGAAATACACCTGATCACCCTTTGGTATCCGGTGGGGTTACTGGCTAGAAATTAGTTGTATATTTGAAATTATGCTATGAAGTGTTTGTTATGTTTTGTGAGCATGAAAAACAACACTTGAATAAGAGGGCATACGAGGTTTATAGTGGTTCACTCTGTTAATCAAGAGCTACATCCACTTGTGTATGGTTTATTTATTTTAGACTCTTTACAACTTACATGCACATATGCTCTCTCTTCTCATGCCTTTTTTTTTTTTTTTCAGAGAACTCCTTCCCTGGCGTATGGGGCTTTGCCCCTTTTTATAGCCCAAGCTTCCTTCGTGGGAGGTTTTCCTTCGTAGGTGGAAGTACTCGAGTGGCCTACTTTCTAGGCTAAGACCGTAGCCCACTAATCACTTTTGGACTGTTCACTCAGCCATCAGGTCTTCTATTACGGCTCTGCGAATCCCTGTAATATCTTGCTACCCATTGTAAGGCGGTTTAAGGGTTTGTAATTAATGCCCGTATTGCAGACGTGTCCCAATTCTGGACGCAACTTATGGTGTCAGGCATCTTCCTCTTGGCGTCTGTATCGCGTGGATCTTATGCCCTTCCTAATCTTTCTGAAGGCATAAGTTCGACGTCACAACGGGCCGACGCCCTAAATTGGGCCTCTCTGCTGCATCGAGGGTAGTCGAACTCTTGGCGTCGAGGATGATCGATGTCTTGGCATCGAGGGTGGCCACCTTTGGAGGGGAGGTAGGGCCACGTGTCATGCTGTCGTCGCTCCACCTGTTACCCACATTTTCTCACACACCAATTATCATTCTTACTATTTATAAGGCTTAAAGGATAGGTTAATTTCATCTCATTCTCATGTGGAGCAAGAAGTTTGTTCTTTAGTTTTCCCAACTTTAAAGGAATGTTTTGAGAATCAATGTCTCATTCACACGTTCACCATTTTGAGCCTATGAATATTTCATTTTGATCTCCCCTCAAAAGCAAGGCTCAAAATGAGTTATGAAGCAACTTTCTAACCCTCATCGTACTCAAGTTAAGCATTGACGTTAGTATAAATGGTGTGAAGTGTTGGTTTTTGAAACGTTTTCGTGTGCAAAAGTGTGGTACTGATCGTGTATAATAAAAATTTTCATAAAACTTTTGAATACTCTACAGATTATATTAGTTTATGGAATAATAAATTAATCATATTAATTTAGAAAGATAGATAGCTAGTGAACGATTAGGTGAATAACTTAAAGTTTTTGACCACAAACAATCCAAGCTCCAAGCTTTCTTAAAAAACTAGAATCTTCTTCATCTAGTCCTTGAAATTTGCAAGACCTAAAGAATGGGCTCTAATAAAGAACTATCGGATTAGATCACTCGTTAATTTGTGTCTCTTCACTATCAACACATGTATGTGAAGAAATTGAGAATTGAAAGAATTTTTTTTCTCTTTTTCTCTCTCTAAAATTCGGCTACCTTAGGAATTTTTAAGAGCAAAAATTCTCTCTTCCAATTTTCCATTGTCTTTTATTTATAGTACACTAGGAGAACCCATTTGTTTTAACTTGAAGACAACGCAATAGAAAAAACTGGTTATTGTTATATTTTAATATCATTAAAATACAATTTCCCATTTAATTTTGAAAACAAAATTCTCTCCATTCCCTCTACTATATGGCCGGCCACACTATAGGGAAACCTCCCTGTGGTTGATGCAAATTTGCAGCAGGAGAGAGAGAAAACTCCTCATTTATCGAGTTTCTAATTTTAGCTTAAATTCAAATCTAAATAAAGTAATATTTCACTTTTCTTTTAAGTTTCATTAGAAAATTTGTCAAATAAGTAAACCTGATCTCTTGGAGAGCAAACAACTGAATCCTTGTGGGATTCTACCTGTGTCACACGCTCTCTGCACCTATCTATGCCTGGGCGTGTGACCTTATGTGGTCCCACCATAGCATATTCAAAAAATTAATTTAATTAAATAATCATATTATTTATTTTGAGTGATATTAAATCTCGATAATTCATCTTGTCTTGTAAATATTACAAGGATGACGCAGGAACTTATAGACCTATAATTCCAAGCTCCATTAAAATTAATAATTAATTAAACTCTTTAATTAATTAATTAATTTTATTAATTCTAAAAGTTACTCCACTAAAAACTTGGAACTGCACAATCGAAATTATAGACATTATTTACTGTTAAGAACCTGAAGTGTTCATTCGATATAGTCATTACATATAGATCAATCATCCGTAAATAATTTATAATTAAAGTTAAATAAAATCCGTTAACCTCTTTAATTATATCTTTATCCTTAAGTACCATTGATGTGTAATGAAATACCAATTATGATTAGCGAAAAAAAGGCCATGCATACATAGTTATAGTTATATATATGGAAATAACAACAATCTAAATATACAGAGATATAGTCGTATACAATGATTTAATTACGTTTCTTTTCAGTTTTTTTAAAATGAATTTTGAAGTTCTAAATTTCATTGTTTTTAGGAAAGAAATTCTACATATATATATATATATATATATATATACAGAGAGAGAGACGTGACATTAACCGTTTTATAATTTATATTTTTTCTGTTTTTATATAATTAGGAATTCAATGATTATTTTTATTAAAAACAAATTATTTAACTATAAAAAATACATTATAGTAATATTGATATATAATGCTATTTTTTTGACATTAACCGTTTTATAATTTTTATTTTTTCTGTTTTTATATAATTATGGAATTCAATGATTATTTTTATTAAAAACAAATTATTTAACTATAAAAAATACATTATAGTAATATTGATATATAATGCTATTTTTTTAATTTAAGTATTACAAATGACAATATTGCTTATTTACTTTACGTAACGATCTCATTACCTTGTTCATTTTTTTTTTTTGGTTTATGATCGTGATTTGCTAATTGCAAAAGAAGCCTTTACATATGATTCGATCAATACATACGTGTATGGGATGGTTTACCATTAAAGGCCAATGGATAATAAAATGCCGAAAACAAGAGCAAATCGTAGAATTTATTTTTTGAGTCTAGATTTTATCTCTCATTCTTGACACTATTTTATTTGTATAATTATTTGATTAAAAATATTATTAAATAATAATAAATGGTAAAAATTTTGATTTATGTATTTTTAAAGAGTATTTATCTCTTTTTCCTAAAAAAAAAATTTCAAATGTTACACGGGTCATGCAATGTTACGTCCATAATAATTAATAAATTAACAAAATGGCAAATTTGTTAGGATTATAAAATTGAAAGGGTATTATCGTGCAAGATCCAAAATCGTGGGAAACTTTTAGGGCGCGTTTGGAACTCATTCTAAAATAATTTTTTTTTTGTATGAAAATAAAAATGAAAACGTTTTCAATCTCAGACAGAAATCATTTTTGAAAATGTGTTTGGGAGTTTTATCAAGAGATTATTTTCAGTATAAAAAAAACCCATTAATGTCTCTCTCTCTGCTCGAGAGAGGAGAAAACGAAAACAAAAAATGAAAAACGACTAAGGCCGTGTTTGAAATTGATCCTGTTTTTGTTTTTTATGTTTTTCGAGAAAGAAAAAATGAAAATATTTTCAAAACGGCGTTTGCCACAATAAAGATAAAAAATAGAAATAAAAACGATTTTTTGGTTTAGTGTAAAATGAAAGAGAAATGAAAAATGACTTTTAGTCGTTTTTCATTTTCTCCTCTCTCGAGAAGAGAGAGAAAGAGAGATATTAATGAATTTTTTACACTAAAAATAAACTCTTGATAAAACTATCAAACGTATTTCAAAAATAATTTATGTGTGAGATTGAAAACATTTTCATTTTTATACAAAAAATAAAATCATTTTAGAACGAGTTGTTCTAAACACGCCTTAAAAGTCATTTCTTATTTCTCTCTCATTTTATACTAAACAAAAAAATTATTTTCATTTCTATTTTTTATTTTTATTGCGTCAAACACCGTTTTAAAAATGTTTTCATTTTTTCTTTCTCAAAAAATATAAAAAATAAAAATGGAATCAATTTGAAACAAGGTTAATGTTTTTCGGATGGAATTGTATGGGTGCGTTTGGAATTGGTTCCAAAACGTTTTTATTTTCTGTACGAAAATGAAAATGAAAACGTTTTTAGTTTCATTTTTGAATTATTTCTAAAAATGCGTTTGGTAGTTTTATTTAGAGATTGATTTCAGTTTTAAAAAAAATTGAAACTGCGTTTGGTGGTTTAATTTTTGAAAATATGTAATAATATATTAAATAATAATATATTTTAAATATATTAAATAAATAATATTATTAAATATATTATATAAATAATATTATTAAATATAATATTATTAAATATATTAAATAAATATATTAAATAAACATATATAATACAAAAACGGTTTCAGAAAAGAGGGAAGAAAATGAAAAAGAAAAAAAAAAGTGAAATCCGTTTTTTAGAAAACAGAAAACGAAAACGAGAAAATAAAAATACATTTTTTTTGTTTTCTAATTTCCACAAAAAGACAAAAATATTTTTGGTTTTATTTTTTTAAAAAAATTACACCAAACACGTTTTTAATACCCATTTTCATTTTTTTACTTTGAAAATCGTAAAAAATGAAAACGAAAACGAAAACACAAACAAACAGGCCGTAATTTTAACAAATAGAGGGTGCTTTTTTGGTAAGACAAACAATCCTCGTATATATACAAACCCAAACAATTAGAATAATACACTGAAAAAGCCCTAATTTCCCACCACTCCGCCAGCCGCCGATTCTATCTCTGCGAATTAGGGATTTTCTTCGCTCTCTCCAAAAATGGTGAGTCTTGAGTCTATCAATCTTCTGTACTATTTCTTTGAGTTATATACGTTGCATTGGTAAATTCTGAGATTTGTTTGATTTTCTGATTGCTTTTCTGGGGAGTTTTTGATTATTGGATTTTGTTTCAGGCGGATGTGGAGACGGAAGTGGCGGTCTCTGGAGTGCCGAAGAAGAGGACATTCAAGAAGTTCAGCTTCAGAGGCGTTGATTTGGATGCTCTTCTTGATATGTCTACTGATGAGCTCGTCAAGCTATTCACTGCCAGAGCTCGTAGAAGGTTTTTTTTTTTTTTTTTCTTCTTTTGTTTTGGACCGATTGTAAAGTATATTGCTTTGTTGTTGATTTTTTTTAAAGTTTTTTACTGAATTTTTTTTTCCTGGGCTGATGAACTGCGTAGGTTTCAAAGAGGTTTGAAGAGGAAGCCAATGGCTTTGATCAAGAAACTGCGCAAAGCTGTGAGATCTTTGTCCTTTATCTCTTTATAATGCCTTTGTTTTATGTTTTGCCCCAGTTTCCTGAGAAATTTTTTAATTTTTTGTTGTTTTATCTTTTTGGATTTCTTATGTTAGCATTTGACATGTTTGATGGATTTAGTTTAGTCATGGATTCACCCTTTTTGTTTTCATTCAGTTTAATTGTTTTGACCAAAGTTTTGTTATGGGACTTTCGTTAGCACGGAAAATTATATTTGTCTGTTCATTTTGATGGAGAATCAGTTTGAATCTTTGTTTTGAAACAAAACCATTGCATTGTTCGTTCGGGGGCTCCAGCATTTTTACTAGAATTCGCTGCTAAGGTGGTTTGGATTCCTGGGTTATGACTTACGAGATGATGATACTGATATATCGAATTAGCGGCTGAGTATACTCTTGTGCATTGTTAGTGATAAGATGCACTGAGTTTGTCACTTAATAGACGCGATGATAATCGGTAATTTAATTAAACACCATAAGAAAGATTTGAAATTGAAGGTGAGGTGAGAAAATTTTTTTGCTATCTGTGCAAGGAGTATGCTTGTGGTTTGAAAATAAAAAATACTAGACTGTTCTTATCTTCTATTTGTGACTAGTTCTGGCAATTTTGCAGGTCATGATTTCATTGGTTAGGTTTTATAAAAATTACAATAACGCTTTGCTTATTGGATACTTGGATGTTACTTAAATTTGAAGTTTATTAATCTTTGCTTTTTCTGGTGCCTTGTTACAGAAAAGGGAGGCGCCTCCTGGCGAGAAGCCGGAGCCAGTGAGAACCCACCTTAGGAACATGATCATTGTACCCGAAATGATTGGTAGCATTATTGGTGTTTACAATGGTAAGACCTTCAATCAGGTTGAGATCAAGCCTGAAATGATTGGCCATTATCTTGCCGAGTTCTCAATATCCTACAAGCCTGTCAAACACGGAAGGCCTGGTATTGGTGCTACTCATTCCTCCAGGTTCATTCCCCTCAAGTGAAGACTTTACTTGCGATTTTGTCACTTAGTTGATGCCATTTTTCCGCAGAACCAGATATTTAAGGAGCTTTTAAGTATTCATCTTATAATTTTGACCTTAAATATGTATGCTTTGCTTGTTGTGGACCAGTTAAGTTTCAGAGTTTTTCAAAGTAGAGCGTCAGTTAAGAAAATTGTGGATTTTTGGCAACTTAATGAAAATTATCAAGCAGGTCCTTTTCTTTTTCTTTTTTAAATAGTGTAGTATATTACAGGGTTATGCTTTTGCAGTCTATGAAAAAAAAAAAGAAAAGAACTTGGCCTAGTCGTGTATGGAAAGACAACCGACTAGGAAATTTCTGAGCTCTTTAAATCAAAACCCAAACAGCAAAATGGTAGGATTTTGAAAAATGGATGAAACACCTACTTGTTTGAGCATAAGATTTGTGGGAAGAAAGTGAGAAGCTTTCTATTGAAAGTTCTCAGATTAGTATTTTCCATACCAATGATCATCGTTATTAGCTATTCAATTTGGTGAAGTTAATCAAATGCTCGTATTTAACTATGATGACAGTAATTTGTGTGTTATGATGATAAAAGTGATGGATGTTAGTTAAGTGGGAGGCTGGATATGACTGCCATTTGGAACAAGTTCTGCGGTAACTAGAGCATGTACATGATACTCGGATCGAAACCAAAAATTTATTCAACCCCACGATGATATTTTTCCTCCTCTCTGAAATTACAATCTTGTGCACCGGGTAAAAATTAACCTAACTTAAGATACAAGTAATGTACATACCAAGCAGTACGGTTGCAGTGTCAAAATATGTTGGAAGGATAACACGTACATGAATATAACTTTGTCATATAGAACACCAGGCAGAACAAACTTTTAATCCCTCTTAACTCAAATAGCTTACAAATTGCTATGAATTTATGTATCCTGTCCAATACATGGTGCTAAAACAGATTAATAAATAAGAAACAAGGAAAATAAAAAGATAAACCAAAACGGAATAGTACAAACAATGAACGACGAGTATCGGCTTATAAAGAAATCTCTGGAGGTTTTTATTTGCTTGAATCTCATGGCTTTTCTTTCAAACATTAATCCCTCTCTGGTAGCTCAACAATCTAACAACCAGCAACGTGGTCTTTACCGCCCTTTTTGATTGACAATCTGTGAGAAGATTGCAGTTGTATTGCTCTGCTCGTTAATGGAGTCCTCATTTCCCAGCTCACTTTCACTTCCAAGGCTTAGCTTGCTATAATGCATGGCCATGTTTTGCTGGTCCCTTAGACTGCCTTCATCAGAGCTGCTCCCCCCACGTCTAGAAGAATGGCCCGAGCCGCCTTCCATGTTTTCCTGCAACTGAAGAGCAAACTCAAGGTTCCACAATATATCATTCAACGTGGGACGATGAATTCCATGGTCAGACAAGCACTTCTCAGCTGTGTCTGCAAACTTCTTCAGACTTTCAGGGTCAATCTTGCCTTTCAGATGGGGATCAATGATGTCTTCCAGAGTTCCTTTCCTTTGGCAGTGAAGAGCCCAATCTGCAAGGCTGACCTGTTCCTTTGGCAAGCTGGGATTGAGAGCAGGCCTTGCACACAAGACCTCAAAAAGGACGACCCCGAATGAGTAGACATCGGATTTTTCAGTCAATTGTTGTCTTCTGAAGTATTCAGGATCCAAGTATCCAAAGCTACCCTTTACAACTGTACTAACATGGCCAGTGCTCAAATCAGGACCAGTTTTGGAGAGACCGAAATCTGAAACTTTAGCCACCCAATGCTCATCCAAGAGGATGTTTGTTGTCTTAACATCCCTATGAATGATGGTCCATTTTGCTCCTGTATGAAGGTAGTGAAGACCCTTTGCCGCTCCAATGCAAATCTCCAACCTGCGCTTCCATGTGAGGTCATGAGGCTTGTTGCTCTTGTATAGATGCTCCCTGAGAGTACCGCGAGCCATGAAGTCGTAAACCAAGCACATCTCATTTTCCTCATCACAGAAACCAATTAGAGACACCAAATGCTTGTGCCTCAACTCTGAAAGCATCTCGATTTCAGTTTGGAATTCATGTACTCCTTGTTCTGAAGACGGGTTTGATCTCTTGATGGCTACTTTAGTCCCTGCATCAATAACTCCCTTGTACACCTTGCCAAAGCCTCCAACACCTATGACATTGGATTCGTCAAAATTCCTAGTGGCCTTCTTCATCTCTGCAAAAGAGAAACGTCGGCAACGACCTTGAGCCGTAGCAGAGAGGTGGCTACTAGCATTGCTCTTCCCTGAGATCGCTGATTTGCTGCCACTGGTGTGTGAGTTCCCATAAATGGGAAGCCAACTAGAAGTGTGCGACTCTGTTCCAGAAAATCGCTTCTTTCTCTGGTACACGGCAATGCACAATGCAGCCACTATCCCAAAGGCTGCAGCTCCTCCTGCAGCTCCACCGATCACTTGGGCATGCGACGTCTTACTTTGAAAGGTCTTCTGTTGTTGCTCATTCTTCACTAACATCTCTGAAGGTTGAGGATTTGGTCCCGCCAAGTTCTTAGACGCTTCGATCTTGAAAATCTCTATTCCATTGAGAAGGGCGTCAAAGAATTCAGGCTTGGTCTCCGTTGCAGGGTGCATCGCCAACCAAAGCTCCTCGTCGCCTTTCCCATCAGCGACATACACGGCATAGTCTTTGTACGTCGGAACAGCCTTTCCTCCTGACCAACCAATCACATCTGCTCCAGACTGGGTAGTTTGGTTGTTGAGATAGATGTTGAAAACTATCTCATTTGGTTTGGAATAGTGAAAGTCACAGAAGTGTAACCTCACAAGGTACATAAAGTTCGGATTAATTTGTTGGAACACCCATGTGAGATTGTAGTTTAAGTTGATTTCCTTTGTGTTTCCCATCGATCTCGCCGTGCTGTAAACATCAGCAGGAGCTACATATCCAGGCAAATCTCTATAATCAATCTTAATATTTGCACTAGCTAGATTTGTGACCCCAGATTGAGCACCATACAGATAAGGGAAATCATCATACCATGTTCTGGTTAGACCAGAGTCATTGGTTGGAGAAATGTACTGCCCACCAACATTCAACCTATACATGGTCTGCATATTTGAGGCCTTGGCATCAATAGTCTGGTCGGAGAATCCGATCACCGTAACCGTGTCGAACATGTCTGGAATCAGAATCAACTCAATCCCATTGACAAAGGCAAACCCCGCTACAGGCTCAAAGGTGAGAGACAAAGAATCCGAAGTGGACGGCGCTAAGGTGTATTCTCTCATGATATAGGCCTGTGTGAGGGCCTTACAAGTGAGAGAAGCGCTGAAGTTTTTGAAGAGAGTGATGTCATTGGCAATCACATTGAAATAGGCTTCTTCAGCATTGTTGCTGCCATAAACTGCAGGGTAAAAGTGAAGCCTAAGCCAATACCTTTTGTTGGCCTTCATAGGTAACTTGTAGTTTGCCTTTGAGGTGATAATTCTCGCGGTCATGTAAGGAGTCTCAGAGAGAAGAGAAGGGTCTTGGTATTGAGCTCTAACGGAAACAGAATTCCCTCCGGTTATGTACTTCGAATCGGATTCCCAACTCCTTCCATCTCCATCTTTTGCACTATTTTCCAAGCCACATCCCAATATCAACGAGTCCGAGTCCGCATTCGCGCCATGGAAGGCATTGAGGATGACACAGAGAAAAACAAGAAAAGACATGAAGTTTTTGGTTTTGGTATTATGCATGGCTAAAGAGTCCCTCATGAAGAACAAGGCGTACAGGAAACAGAGTTTGTAAAGTTTTCCTGTACGCCGAAATGTCAAAATGGTCTTTTGGGATTCTTTTCTTTTCTTTTTCTTTTTCTTTTCTTTTTGGTCCTTTTTTGGTGTGTTAGCCTAAACCATTTCTAATCGACCATGGCGTTCATAGCCTTACCTGGATCAGAGGGATTAAACCAGGCAAGAAGATAGGAGGAAACTTGTATTTTTCTTTTTGTATTATGGGCATATCTTTGTTTTTTGCTTTTTCCATTTTTGGAGTCCTAAGAATGAATTAAGTAGTTGAAAACGGATGACTGGCAGCAACGTCGGCTCAAAGGCCATCCCTAAATCAAGGCCACTTATTATTAGAATTATTAACTAATTACCTTTACACCTCAAGATTTAGAGAAATTATCGCTCTCTAAATTCTATTTTTTGCTACTTGTGTCTCCATTTTTCAAAATTAATGAAATTCTTTCCTATCACAGTTTCTCTTACTCTTATTTATTTGTTCCTTTCTTCCGTCTACCATTTTTTTGGCTAAAATTTTTTCTCCCTTTTCTTGAACTCGGTCCTTAATGCCCAATTTCTTACCAATTTTTACCGGACAAGTATTTTAGCCTTGTGTTAAAGCATGTATTCCTAAACGTTCTTTTCAATGCTTTTTCTATGCTCTTTTTTTTTGGTAAGAACTTAAAAAAAAAAAACCCACCCATGAAAGGGAACCCTACTTTCAATTGTTGGATTAATTTTTTAATTGTTAGATCTATGCAGATCGTATTAAAATTTTACGACACTCCTGCTGTAGATCTGATTGTTAAAAAATTAATCTAACAATTAAAAGTAAGAATTCCACCGATGAAAGTTTTTTGGGGTCTCACGGTAAAAAATACCTTATTTTCCTTGGATTCTATCAAATTGTTCCTAACGTAAATACATCATAAAGCTTTCTTTTCCAATAACATGGACGTTATTTTTGTATTCTTTTTCTCCTGAAGGGATTGCCAAAAAAGAAAAAAAAAAGGAAAAAAAAAAAAAAAAAAACAGAACATGATGCGTTGTTGAAATTGTTTGAATATTTGAATAATCAAACCCGTGGTTTTACACGTTTCAATTTAAAAGCATTTTTTACTGTGTGACTCTAAAAAACCTCTACCGTGGAACTCCCATTTTTAACCGTTGGATTAATTTTTTAACTGTTAAATCTACAGTATAAGTAGTTTTATGTGGTGTGTTGTAAATTTTTAATACAGACATATATAAATCTGACTGTTAAGACATTAATCTAACGGTTAAAAATGAGAATTCTAGTAGTTAGTTTTTTTTAAGGGTTTCACCATAGAAGTTGCCTAACATATTACTATAAAAGTTGTAACTTCTATACGATCGATAATTTATGTTAAAGTTTCAAGTTGTCAATCTAACTTACGTACCACAGCATAAATATGTGTATGTGCTATGGTGGTTCGAATGGAACCTAGCCAGCAGAATAAACCATGAAACATTAGAAAATTTTCATTCACCTAAATACCAGATTTATGGAAAGGGAAAATATATTATATATAAGTGATCACAATTGAACCATGAAATATACTATATATGTTGCGAGTTTATTATTAATTTATATAAACTTGAAACATACTTTGGAAAAATGATGTTTAAGTCTTGGGGTTTCTACACTACTTAATCTAAAAGAAACAAAAAAGATTCTATGTGAGGATTACTTTTTTATTCTTGATAGTCTGTGTTCGAATAATGTACGAATAATACAAAACGGTTGAGAATATACAAATATAATGCAAATGATATACGATTGGTATATATTTAAAAGAAAAAACACAGATAAATCTACGTATGACTTCATCTCAACGTGTAGAGTTATAATCATAAGTTAAAACAAATACGAATATAGATACAGATCAAATAATAATGCATATATTAGAGTTTAATGGGCAGATTACTAAAATCACATAATATACCAAAGATTGATAAACAAAAATTAATCAAAATTTAAACAATATTGGCCATGTTTGGAATTAATTCCGTTTTTATTTTTCACGTTTTTTGAGAAAAAAATGAAAACGTTTTCAAAACAGCGTTTGAGGCAATAAAGACAAAAAATATAAATGAAAATGATTTTTTGGTTTAGTGTAAAATGAGAGAGAAATGAAAAATGACTTTTAATCGTTTTTTATTTTTTATTTTTATTTCTCTCTCGAGCAAAGAGAGAGAAAGATAGACATTATTAGGTTTTTTTACATTGAAAACAATCTTTTGATAAAACTACCAAACGCATTTTTAAAAATGATTTATGTATGAGATTGAAAACGTATTCATTTTTATTTGCATATAAAAAAATAAAATCATTTTAAAATGAGCCCATTGTGTTCAATGTTCAGGTATAGAGGCCTCGTTCGTTTCGCTGATTCGAGTTTAGAATTCGAGTTGAGATGTGATTGTATGTGAGAGCTTTTTACTGTAACAAAAAAGTTAGATGTGATTGTTTGTGGGAGCTTTTTACTGTAGCAAAACTCGAATTCTAAACTCGAATCAGCGAAACGAACGAGGCCAGAATGTCCTTTTGTATCGCGCTAGGGAATATGCTAAGAGTTGAACTGTTCTCTTAAAAGTAACCCCAAAAAAAAAAAAAAAAAACCTCAAACAGTGTCCAAATAAAGTACAAAATTAATCCCATGAAAATCGCAACTGAAGTAGCAAATATTACTTGTGATCTAGCTACAACTTCTAACTTAATTAGTAACACCTCACACTAGTACTATATGATATGGTTAGAACTATTAGTAGTGATGGAAGAGAGATTTGTGTTCATTTTTAACGAGAATATAGAACCTGTTAAACAGACCCTTTCCAAAATTAACTAGAAAAGTCGGTGGTTTCAGTTACAAACCAACGGTGGAAATATCAAAAACAGCCTCCCAAAGGACGCCCGCGATCACCGCTCTATTTCTTGGCCCTCCATTAAATCCCCTTCCTTCTCACCCACACTTCATTGCACCTCTCAAAAAAAAAAAAAAAAAAAAAAATGGTGACATTTCTTCAATAACGCTAAAACCCCACAAACACAAATATATATGTATATGTATATATCTATATATATCATATATGTATCTATATAATTAGCACCTCACCAATTTCTAAACACGACGTGCAAGCCTCCGTCCCACGCCCGCTGGGTCCGTGGGGCGGCCATTGATTAATCAAAAAGCAGAAATCCACTTGGTATATAAAACGACATCATCACCATGAGCAATAACGAACACAAGAGGAGGACGTCATTATCGTCATCATGTGTCAACTCCGCGGCGGTGGCGGCGGCGGATCAGGCGGAGGAGCTCCGTCATATGCCGCTGGTGCCACAGAGGCTGATGAGGGATGGTGGCGGCGCCGGCGGTGGCCGGAAGCGCCTGTCGAAGCAGCTTTCGATGTGCGAGACGTCCCGCGACGTGGCGTGGGAGAAGCGGCGCCGCCAGTTCCTCCTCCTCCAGGAGCGGCGGAGGAACGGCATCATGATGAGCAACGGCGAGGGTGAGAATGAGCTGACGGACGAGGACCTGAGCGAGCTGAAAGGTTGTATTGAGCTAGGGTTTGGGTTCAATGAGGAGGATGGTCAGAAGTTGTGTGGAACTTTGCCGGCTCTTGACCTTTATTTCGCCGTCAACCGGCAGATCTCGTTGAGCCCGGTGTCTACGCCGAAAAGCCGGTTGTCGACATCGTCATCGAGCGCAGGGCGGTCTTCGCCGTTCGGAAGCCCCAGGAGCGACTCGGACACGTGGAAGATCTGCAGCCCAGGTATCCACAAAGCTTTGTCTATATATGTACCAATAATATATGCATGCTTTGACGTACAATTCTTCTTCTTCCTTTTAATTTTTTTTTTTTAATTTAAGAAAACACTTGCAATTCCATTAAATATATACATATGTAGCATTTGATATTGATAGGGTGATTATATCACTGAATTTTTAGAAATTATATAGTTTTGTCAAGTACTCAATAATTACTAATTCATAATATATGTCCAATTAAGTTGTTTGCTAATAAGAATCACCAATACATTGACGCTATATATAATTCTTTAGCGATTTATATTTTTTCGTTAACGGGTATATATTCAAATCTTAACATTACCTAACTGCATAGAAGTTGAAAGGTTGCAGGTGTGAGTTATGTGTATACATGTGCGTGCATATATAATATATGTACGACTTAATTTACATATATTGGTAATTAATATATATAGATCAGTTGTAAAATGATATTTCGCATTTATGAAATTATGTGGAATTTTTTTTTTAATTCAAAAGTGTATTTGGGATAAGTAAATTAGGCTTTCCTTTGAGTCTATACTCACAGTCACAGCTTCTACGTTTTTGTTTTGTTTTTTGTTTTGTTTTTTTGTTTTTTGTTTTTTGTTTTTTTTAATGTGAGTACTTTTTGCAGGTGATGATCCGGAACAAGTGAAGACGAAGTTAAGGCATTGGGCTCAAGCTGTAGCTTGTTCGGTGATGCAGTCATATCCATGATCATGGCTTGTTTTAGCCAAAATTATTAGAAACAAAGTTATTTACGTAATTAAGAGAGAAAGTGCGGTTGCCAAAGCTTAATTAAATAATTAATTAGGAGATTTTCTATAATACGTATGTGCTGCTGCAGCTGCTACAACTGTCAACTGGGGCTTATAACTCATCTTTATAATCAGCCGGGAATTATTTCTTAGTTGGAGGCTAAAGGGGAACATTAATTATGTGGGTTTGATTACAGCTTTTTGGTTGTATATAAGTGTGGTGGTTTTACCCAGACTCTTCATTTTTCAATGTGAAATATTTCTAATGGGTACAACATTATTATGTTTTATGTAACCAAAATTCTGTGGAGTTTTACCAGCAAACAAATTGAGGGAATGCATCATTTATTAATGAAATATATATATATATATATATATACACACACACTCTTGTTAGATAGATAGTCTCATTAAAAAAAAAAAGAAAGAAAAAGAAAAGAAAAGCTCTTGATTGTGTTACTTTTCCCAATTTTTTTACTTTTTATTTTTGTGTTTTTCTTCTCAACGTAACGACTTATCTTTTTAATTAGGCATAATTTAAGTACATCAATTATTATCTCTTTAATTTTTTTATACAATCTAGCTTCTCTCTTTCGAACCCATCCCACCCTTACCAACTGGGCTAGCACCAGTTGGCATTGTTTGCTTATTTTCACATTAACCATTTGCGAAGCAACTTGTGAAATAGTTGTTGTAGTATTGTTAATTACTCTATTTAGGATTCTAAAGTTTTCACCTTTTTTTTTTGTCGATTTAATTTCTTGTTTATAATTAGAAGTTTTCAATAAAATCCATCAACGCAAACAATAAAATGAATAGTTTAAACAAAATGATCATAAGAAAGAGAAGGTTTTTATGGTGATAATATAGAAAATATAGTACTAGTGTGGTATAATCACTTCAGAAATTTCAAGAGATACCGTGGTTTCAAAGTTTGGGATATATTGTTGTTTTCCTGGAAATATTTTCTTTAGAACTGGAAGTGAATTTGGTGAAATATTAGCTATTAATTATCAATGTTACCGTCGTTTTTTACGTGGTGGTATACTTTATGGGAGGTTTCGTCCTTTTTTTTTTTCCCTCCGCTTCAGAGTTCTCGTCTCTCAATCTTTTTTTATCGTTTTGAAAAATATTTTCATTTTCCATAAGATGCAGTACTCGTTATCAAATTCATGGGATCTTGTCAGTGTCGCTTTTATAAAACAATTGTCATTTATTACAACTATTATAGTTCTTATTAGTGTTGTCGTTTGAGGAATATGTTGTCTTTTCTGATATTTCAAAAATCTAAAAGTTCATTTTGTGATGCCCGAGTCCTGATAATCATAGTAATCATACTCGTAGGCTTTACGAAAATTTAGTCTTCAAACATTGATGTCGTTTTAGAATTTGTTGCTTCTTTTCCTGTCTTTATCTGACTTTTTGTCGTTTTCATTGTGTTTTTGAGGATTTTTTTTGCTTTTACATAATTTTATCTGCGTCATCCTCTCGCTTTTCACAAAACTTATCGTTTTTACTTGATTTTGTCATTTGTATTAGCTTTACGACGTTTTAGGTAAGTTCTCTTTTCTTAAACTAAAGTCGTTTATTTGTATTAGCTGATTTAAATTGTGTTGATTTGAACTTTTTTTTTATTTGAACAGAAAAATTCAAATAATAATTTAAATTACGTTTGATTGTGTATTTAAAGTTTTGAATCGAACATGGAATATAATATGAATTAGCGTTTAAATGAGTTGTGAGAATTGTAGTTTGAACGAGATTGACATTTGGATCGGAAACAATTCTTATTTATGAATTTGATTCTAATTGAGTAAAAAAAAAAAGACTTTCTATGATTTTTTTTTGAAGGCTTATTTTTATGATTTTTAAAATAAAAAGATGATAATGCATATGAAATCCTGTCGTTTAATTTAACTTGACGTTGCTTTCGAATATTATGTCGTTTTTTGGTCGTTGTCGTTTAGTTGGTGATGTCGATTCTAGTAGGTTTTGTCGTTTCATGAGTTATTTGTCACACGTTTTCCCATTTATTTTTGAGCGACGTCGTTCTGAGTAATATTTTTTTTTCAAATTTTTTAGCATCAATATTTTATACGAAACTCCCTAAAAGCACAGCATCAAGTATAAATAGGGAGCCTACTTACGGAGAAACTCCCAAAAAAGAAAAAAAAACTTAAAAATAAAAAGGAAAGAACTATAGAAAAATAAATAAATAAACGAGTAATCTTAATAAATAAGATTTAAAAATTTAAATTTATACATTTTAAGAGTAAATTTTGTAATTTTATCTCAATAAACTATACAAATCCTAACCATAAAGCCCAGAACCAAAAGTCTCTTTCTTTTTGCTGTCTGTCGGCCACCTTGTTCCGGAGGCAAACCGTGCACTTCACTTTAACCAAGTTGAAGTCTTTTCCGAGCTCTCTCCGATCGAAATAAAATCATCCTCTCTAAATCTCTCTCTTAGGGTTCGCGAACTAGTATTCACTTTTTCCCCTCCTTATGGCCTCTGATGCTTCTGCTGCCCTTGCTGGTAATCCTCTCAATCTCTCAATTTTGTTACATTTTGTGTATACTTAGAAATCTCAAAGAATCGATTATTGCTTATTTGTGTGTGTATATATGTCTTTGTATATATGCAGTGAGACAGAAAGTTCAACTCTTTCTGAATGCCGCTCGCACAGGCAACCTTGACCTCTTAAAGAGTATGTTTATGCTCTCCTTTTTCTTTAATTTTTATTTGTTATTCCAAATTTTTCGTTTTTGAATTGGGTTCGTTTAAATTTCGAAACTTGGGTTGAATTCTTATTTATTTTGGCGGTGTTTGATTGTGGGTAGAGTTGGCGGGGCAGCTTGATGATGGGAAAGGGCTGGCGAAAACGATAGCTGATATTAAGGATGCCAACAAGCGTGGTGCGCTTCACTTTGCGGCCATTGAAGGCAAGACTGAAGTGTGCAAGTACTTGTTGGAGGAACTCAAACTCGATGTTGATACAAGAGACGAAGATGGTATATAACACTTTATGCTATATATAGGCCTAGTCCGTTTCACTCGTTTGAGTTAAGAATTGAGTTGACAACTATTTGTTTCATTGGTTTTGGTATTGAACGGTACTACTGTTGGTTGAGCTGATATGGGGGGTTGTGATCATTGCTTTGTACTGCATGAATAAGTACTTGGAGGCGAGTGTGTGACTGCTCTCTCTCTCTCTCTCACACACACACACACACACACACATAATTTAAATGAAGTCCTGCATAAATTATTACCCGTTTTATGTATGATCACAAAAGAGCAGTCTGAATGGGATTTTTTTTTGGCTCTGTCGTTGTTGAGGAGTCAATTTTGGTTGTTTGTTGATTATATTTTCATGTTTATATTTGTCTGCTGTGGTTATATTCATGACTGACACCATGTGCTTTCGTTGCATCTATTGGTGTGTTTAACTTACGGTAATTGGCATTGTTCCAAAATGATTGCCATGGTTGGTGTTGTGTGTGGTTTATGGCTGGGAATACCATAATTTTTGTACAGGTGAGACTCCTCTTATTCATGCTGCTAGGCAAGGGCATACTGATACTGCAAAATTCCTTCTTGAACACGGCGCTGATCCTTCGATAGCCAGTAATTTAGGGGCCACAGCCCTGCACCATTCTGCAGGCATAGGTGAGGCTTAATTTTTATTTATTTGTTCTCTTTTGTTTGGTCCACATTCTTTTTCACTTCGTCTTCTCTCTTCTTCTTCTTCTTTTTTTTTTTTTCTAGCTTTTATTTTGATAATCTGTTTTTGTTGGGAGGGTATTGTGGGTAATTGTATGCTGCTTTCAATTTGATCCTCACTCACTTATAGAAATTGCAGAGTCAAGTCTTTTATCTCTTCCCATGAAACATCTTGGAATTGAAGTTATATTTTTTGTTGGTCTTAGTTCTAGATATCTTTCTTTGAGATATTTTAGGCTCACTTTGCTTTTCATGTAAATTGACTAGGATTTTAGACCAGGAAACATCATGCTCGAGTTCTGAAGAAAAGTTATAAATCAATGGTAATAGGAATCATATTTTTCATGTTATGCCTAGATCTGTGGATTAAACAGTGTAAAAAAGAGCAGAGATTTCGACAACTTCACAGAACTAATTTAGTTTTTGCTTGTTTGCAGGAGATATCGAATTGCTGAAGTATTTAATTTCTAAAGGTGTTGATGTCAATTCACAAAGTGATTCTGGAACTCCTTTAATTTGGGCTGCCGGTCATGCTCAACCAGATGCTGTTAAAGTTTTGCTAGAACACAAAGCTGATGTAAGCCTGTAGTTGTGTTATTTTGGCCCTTTATGTTTTTTTGATAGCAAAACCATGTTTTGCTGCTTTATTTATTTTTTTGATCCTGTTGTTATTCTTTGCAGCCTAACGCTGAAACTGATGATAATATCACTCCACTATTGTCAGCTGTGGCAGCCAGTTCACTGCCTTGCCTGGAGCTATTAATTCAGGTTCTATAATTTCATTTATTTAAAGTTTTTTAGGATCATGGAAGTAATTTCTATGCATTTTTAATTTTGGGAAGGTGACTTTTGACATAGATAGGTATATAATTAATGCTACAACTTTTTATCTTATTTCGGATCATAGTTGATAAGCATACTTTCGAATCTCTCTCAGTCTGGGGAAATTGAACCGTGACTAGAGTCAATCAGTGTCTATTTTATGTCAGTAGAATTCCATTTTCATTTTAATTTTTAAAATTTAAAAAAGGATTCCGTTTCTTTTGCATCATCGAATGTACAGGCGGGTGCTAAAGTAAATATTAGTGCTGGTGGAGCAACTCCTTTACACATTGCTGCTGATAATGGCAGCACAGAAATCATTAACTGTTTGTTAAAAGCTGGGGCTGATCCCAATGTCACTGATGAGGTAAAGCTACCACTGTCACTCATTGTCTATAAGATTTATTTTTTGTTTATCTCTGGTGTAGCCCCTAAATGTAAAAGATTGAGTGTTTATTTATTTATTTTTTTCCTTTTGTCGTTTTTCAGCATCTAAAATTTTAAGTAGTTAAATGCTTCTTTATTTGTTTATTTATTTAATTTGGCATTACAGGATGGCACAAAGCCGATACTGGTTGCTGCTGCAAGAAGCAATCGTGGAGCTGTTAAGATCCTGTTTCCCTTGACATCTAAGATTGAAAGTATCCCGAAGTGGACAGTTGATGGCATAATTGAGTATATGCATTCTGAAACGAGCAGACAACAGGTACTAAGATCTTGAATTTTCTTTTGCATTTGATTGCCTGGGGAAGAACTTCATGTACTGCTTGTCTGTAAAGTAACAACTTTTACTAGAAACCAAATATGAAATTGGAACATGCGTAAAATATTTTGGTAAGGTTTTCCTGTTTTTAGCATTCAGTCTTCAAAGATAGAGATCATTAACTTTTAAGGGAATATTTGCAGGAAGAAATGAAAAGTCTGAAGGAAGCTGATATGCCAAAGGAGTTACCGAAGCAAGATCTCCCTGAGGTGCCTTTTTTACACTCTTGCAATATCTTTTGTTTTCTTCCCCTTCCCCTAAGTTTTCTTCATTTACTGGTTGTGCATATCTTCCGCATTGGTCACCCGTTGACTTTGTTGGTTGATATAGCATTGATTGTAAATTTGGTTTCACATTGAAATGTGTCACAATAGTTATGAAATTTCAGTGTAAAGCATAAATGGAGTAAGAAAGCAGCATTTAGTGGCATAGAGAATATGAACATGTTTTTGAGTCAATAAATACTTATATGCAAGCATCTTGGTAGGTTTGCTTGATCTCAATTCTATAAATGCATTTTGGGTTTTCGCTTTAGACTGAAGGTGAAGGAGGCATTCAGCTATGTGACTGTCTATTAGGGCACAAGGCCCTATTTTATAGACATGTACATAAAATAATACATGCAAATGGTGTAGATTTATGCATTCTTGTAATTATCACTTTGCTTGCTATGCAACTACTTATTCAGGTCACCCCTGAAGCAAAGAAGAAAGCTGCAGAAGCAAAATCAAGAGGAGATGAGGCTTTTAAAAGACATGAATTTGATATTGCTGTAGATGCTTATACACAGGTACCTTATTTGGGTATTTCCAGCATAATTTGATGAGCAATGTTATTTATCACCACATCTTTACAACCAATCACAAATTTATGTGTCAACTTTAAGACCTATAGATTATGACATAGGGTCCACGTGGCCTTTCATGTCAATCTTTAACTGGTTTAAAAGCTAGTGCTAACGATCACTACTGGTGATAATTAGCACTTGTTTCTAATAGCAGATTCTGTTCCCTCAAAGTCCACTCACTTGGTCATGCATTGACAGGCAATCGATCTAGACCCGACTGATGCTACTTTGTTTTCTAATCGAAGTCTTTGTTGGATCCGTCTTGGTCAAGCTGAGCAGGCCTTAGCCGATGCAAAGGCCTGCAGAGCATTAAGACCAGATTGGCCAAAAGCTTGCTATCGGGAAGGTGCAGCATTACGCTTATTGCAGGCATGTCCCAATGTTTCCCTCCTCCTGTATAGCAACATTTTGAAACAAAATTATGCTTCTTTTATCTAAAACCACTTATTTGCCCTCCTTGTTTCAGAAATTTGATGAAGCTGCCAACGCCTTTTACGAGGGCGTGAAGCTTGATCCCGAAAGTAGAGAGCTAGTAACTGCTTTCAGGTTCGCCTCTTTTCTCTTGCGCTTTCAGGTTATTCGATCTGTTTAACTTGGAAGTTCTCTAATTATCACTTTCATTTTCATTTGAATAGGGAAGCTGTTGAATCCGGGAGAAAATTCCATGGTACTGACAAGCAAAAGGGAAAATCATAGTGACCCCTTGACGATCTTCTAGAGTCTAGTTAGTACAAGAAAATTGAGGGTGTCATTTTTCAATTTTGGGACCAACGGTTTTATTTGAATTAAAAAGGTTTATAATTTGAGAGGACAGTTTTAATCTCTAATTTTTGCCTTCATTTCTTACTTGCTAAGCTTTTTAAACGTTTTCTATCGTTGTCACTATTTTTGGACAAGGAGAAACCTCACTCCATTTTAACGGCCCTTGTGGGTTCTTATGTCGCTTTCTTTGTAATTTTGCGGTATGAGTTGTTATTGTTATTATCATTATTAATAGCAAAGACCAAAATTTCTTTCAATTAGTTTATTACTTCAAAGAGTTAATAAGAAATCATTAAAAAAAAGGTAATCAAAAAATTTTTTTTTTTGCGTAATTAATTCGTTAACATAACTAGAAAAGGAGGATTACTGAAGAAAAGAGTAGGAGAAAAATAATAAAAAAGCAATAAAAATTGTTTATGAACGGAACAAGAAAGATAGGTCTTTGTTTTTTAATCGTTGTATCTGTATTAGAAATTGAAGGTTTTTTCTGATAGGCCTTCTGTTGATAGTGTCCATGTTTGCTTGTTGAATTTGTTTAAAATCACACAAGATTTAAAAAGTATATAAACAAATAGTTTTTAATATAGGATTAATTTTAAAAATTTCTCTCAAACTATGACCTTTATAGCACGTTGCTTCCCGAATTTTAAAAAGTAACATCCGTTCCTCCTGAACTTTATTTCGTTAACAAGTTTTATCCTTTTATTACGGTGAGAGATAGAATTGCCACGTGTCACTTATTTAGTGAGAATTGAAAGCGCGATTACGCTTATACCCTCTTAATTAGAGAATTCTCTATTTTTATTGAAAAAATTCACCATTTTCGTTCCCATTTTGCTTATTTATTTCCTCACCTCGTTCATCCATGGCAAGTTCCACCATATCTACCTTCTCCTTTTCTAGGCCAAAACGATTTCAACGGATATTTGAATGAGAATCTCGAAAATGATGTCATCTTCTTTGCCGTTGATTTTCCCACCGCGAGGTCCGGCTACCGAGATCGGCAGCGTTATTGCATGAATCCCTGTTATACAAACTATCCATTACTTTTTTAATAATCTAGGATTGTTGTAGATTAATTTACGATAATACCTTTCTCAGATGGATCATGTACCTCATACGTGATGATTCTATCACTCATTATAACATAAGGATAAAACTTATTAATGAAACAAAGTTCGGGATAACGAACGTTACTTTTTAAAATTTAAACAGTAAAGTGTTAAAATGATCATAATTTAAAATTTTATTTTGAAATTAATCCTTTAATATTAATTTAACGGTTAAAAGGCAGTAAATTATTAATTTATTTTTTTAATCTTACTCAAAGAAACTCCTTAAAAATCAAAGTGTTAAAATGATCATAATTTAAAAATTTATTTTGAAATTAATCCTTTAACATTAATCTAATGGTTAAAAAGCAGCAAATTATTAATTTATTTTTTTAATCTTACTCAAAGAAACTCCTTAAAAATTGTTCATTCTACATGTTTTTTCTTTATTTTGATGTGTTGTAAGAAATGTGCACCGCGGCGCCACCGATTGGAGGTCTTACGATTTTGTTTTTTTGTTTTTTTTTTTCATGCACTATACTATTGGGCATTGCGTAGATATTATTAGTATAATCTAAAATACAGGTCGGAATAGCAGGGGTTTTCATTTGCACAGGTTGGCATTCATTTTGATAAACAAAATAAAAAGAAAAAAGAGAAAATCCTTTTCAGAATCAGAACAACTTGAGAGAGGTTTCTCTCTCTGTCCCTTTCCTTTGATTAGATCAAGATTCAAGCTTTAGGGTTTTATTATTTCACTCTCGAATTTGGGAGATTTCAAGTTTCAGATTTCCCCCAACAATGTCGACGAGATTATCCGGAAGTTACGGCACCATGCCAACCGCCAACGTCACGACGGCCGGAAAATCGCCGTCAACGTCATCGGAGCTCTCGTTCATCGCACGCGCCAGGCACACGACGGAGTCCGTGATCGCGACGCGCCGCCCCTGGCGCGAGCTCCTCGAACTTTCCTCCTTCTCCGTCCCCGACAACTACGCCGCCGCCATGAGCCGCGTCCGTTGGAACCTCAACTACTTCCGAGTCAACTACGTCATGGCGACGCTCCTGGTAGTCTTCCTCGGCCTTCTTTGGCACCCGGTTTCGATGATCGTGTTTCTGGTAGTGTTCGTGGCGTGGTTCTTCCTCTACTTCTTCCGCGACGGTCCCGTGGTGATGCACGGTCGGACGGTCGACGACAGGACGGTGCTGGTCGTTTTGAGCCTCGTCACGGTTCTCGCGCTTGTTTTCACGGACGTCGGGGTGAACGTGTTGGTGTCGTTGGTGGTTGGGGTTTGTGTCGTTGGATTGCACGCTGCGTTTCGAGGAACGGAGGACTTGTTTCTCGACGAGGAAAGCGCTGCCGAAGGAGGGTTGTTGTCGGTCGTCGGAAGCCAGCCATTGCGGTCGGCTTATGCTCCGATTTAGAAAACTCTGTAGTTGTTGTAATTCATTCAGAGACTCAAAATGGAAGGGAAAAAAAGTTTCTTTATTTTTTAAAGTGGGATTTGAAGTGGGCACATCTGGATATATTATTTTTATTTTTATTTTTTTTTGGGGTCATAACAATGTTGTTGTTCGGAAGAATTGATATGAGGTGGTTGAATTGAATTGGGAATTTTAGTGGAATTGAATTTTTGGCCTTGGAGTTTGTTGTCAATAATTCAGACAAAATGGAAAAGAAAAAATAGATTCTTTTTGAGTTGGGATTTGATTTGAAGTGGGTACTTGTGATTTTTTTTTTCATCACAATGTTTCTGTGTGAAGAGGGTGTTTGTGGTGGAGATAGAGTTGAATTGGGATTCTTAGTGGAATTGAATTTTGGTTCTTTTTAGGTCCTTGAGCTTTGTTGGTATCAATGATTGGATGTGGTATATTGTTCTTTTATGTAGAAAATAAATTTCTGATTACATTAGCTGATTTGTTCAAATGCTGTGAATACTATGGTTTCTGGACCATATCCATATCCTTACATGAAAATTGAATGAAAATGAGAAGACTCTTCACGGCTTCTTTCCTAATATAAATACTGAACTGATGGGATCATGTTCTTCATTAATAAGCAAAATATTTGCTTCATTGATGTTTGGCACTCGTTGCTTACAATCATTTCTTTTCAGCAAATTGTGTCTTTGATTTACAGCCAATCTTGGGATTCCTCACTCCACGGCAGGCATGTCATCATTACAACCACTAGCAAGAAATAGCAATTGCTTACTATCATTATGGTCAATTTGGTTAGTTCGAATGAACAATTTTTCGGAAATGAGACGATTCTAGTGTCATGCACGTTTATCCTTATTCTAATGGGAAATTTGAGAGAGTCCAATTATTCCGTGTAAGTGAATAGTGGCCGGTGAGAACCGGGATAATGCCCGGCTTGGCAAGTTATCACCACTTTAAGAGTAGTGGTTCTAATAACTTTTTTTTTTCAAAAAAAAATTATTATAACCATTTTAAGAGTATTAAGCTATGTTTAGTAGCTTATATTGTATTGTATAAAGTGTATTATTTTGTGTTATATTATCATAATATAATACAGTATTTGATGTCATAACATATTGTATAAGAGGTCAAAATGTAAAGTTTTAATAATTTTAGGATCAAAATGCGGTTTTTAAAAAATTTTAGAGTCAAAATATAATTTTTCAAAGTTTTGGGATCAAAATAAAATTTTATAAAATTTTGGGTTAAAGTGTAATTTTTCAAAAGTTTGGAGTCAAAATGTAATTTTATAAAAATTTTAAGATCAAAATGTAATTTTTAATGAATATAAAATTTGCATTATGCCCCAAAAATTTTCAACAGTTATAAGCTCTGACATGATCTTATGTCAACTTGACACCAACCTCTAGTCATACCTAATCCCGACATAAATCAATGATCCACTATAAAATAATACAATACAATACATTTAAAATGAGACGTATTCAATAATACGACATAAACCTTATTAAATTACCATCCATACTAATCTATACAATACAATACGATAATCACACTAAATATTATATTATTATATAATGCGGTGGTCTAATGTGCTAAAATAAACATTCCCTTAATTAATTGGTTCAGCTAAATGCTCTCTTCCCAAATAAAACATGTGTTAACGCAATTGAGCAGAAATAATTTGCTAATTCAACTGTCGATATTCAATAAGACGCTGGCACAAATACAAGTTTTAGCAAGTTGTAGAACTCATTTTTCATCAAATTTAACAAGCACTTGCTAAGAACAAAACATCAAGGTGCCAAGAAGAAAATTCTAATCCTCCTCTAGATTGATGGAATCCTTGAACTTCCCATACAAAATTTTCTTCAACTCGGCCATCTGGGCTAGTACAGATTCCTTCTCTTCTTCAAGCTTCCCCAAATTTTTGCTAGTCACCTCTTTCATCTCTTCTATTCTGGTCTCCACCTCTTCTTTTGGCACGTGGGCAAATACTTCCCCTATTTGAAATCTAACCACATCCTCATCTGTAAGAATCAACTCATTGCTAGCATCCTCTAGATTCTCATTTGTTTCCTGAAAATAACAAACACCATCTTGTTAACACCTCTGTTTTTGAGTTTATCAGAAGTAAAAAGATCAAGCAAAGCGGGATCTTAAAGCTCAATAACAAACACAGAATTGCAGATTTCTTCAGCATTATATGGCTAAAGTCCTAGTCCAAAGAGAGCACACATGAGCTCAAAGATAACAGTCAAATTATTACCAAAACCTTAAAAATCTTAATCCAAAAGACAGAAAAGATAGCCCCAAGTTACCCCAAGTTCCCACCAAGAAAATTTACTCGTAAGCTCAACAAGACAGACTCAGTCAAGAATTAAAATGCCCACAATCATTAACAACCCTAACCTAGGCCCCGTTCTTTTTGTAGGTTTGAACCACAATTTAACCTTTTTACTACAATGTTTTTTTTTGAATTTTCAGCTCAAGTTTTCCACTCAAACCTATAAAACTTTTTAGTTCAAATTTTCTGCTCAAACCTATAAAACGAACACACCCCCTAATTTCTTTCTCCCTCATAGCCTACAGCCTACCCCACAATTTGATAGCGTATTGTTTCTGTAACTCCTCTTAGAAGAAAATTATACCAAAATTTTCACCTTAAAGAGGATTCCTCTAAATCTTATTTAAAATAACTTGATCATAACACATAAAAAATTTCTAAATTCTTTTTCCCCAAGTTATTTCGGATCTGTTTAGAAGAGCTTCCTAAAAGTTGCTTTTGGCTTCCTGACTCTAAAAGTTGCCTTTGGAAGTGTTTGAATGATCTGTCAAAATTACTTCGGCTTTTTAGAAGAGCTTCCTTAAAAAGCCATAAAATGTGACTTCTAAAAAAACACTTCTGAACAGACTTTAAAACTTATATTAGAATTTTATTAAGACATTGTAAACTTCATTTTAACACTTTTATTGCTTATTAGAAAATTAAAAAATTATTTTGACCCATTAAGCTATTTTATTCTAAACACCTGCACACAGCTTTTACTTCTCTTCTTCTACTGACTAAAAGCAAAAGAAAAACCTCTGCCAAACGGGCACTCATCTAATTTGCTCTTTCGCTTATTTGCAATTGGGTCATCCAGTTTCAGTTCCCACCTTGATTGAAGCATTGTATCTAATCTATTATTCCATAGTAAACCACAATCACATCACATAGAACTAAATAGGAGAAACCCAGCAAGATTATTAAGTCAAATCAAATCATTTTCCCCCAAAATTTCCCCAGTTTTTTTGGAACCCATTTCTAAGAAATGCAATATTACTTCTACATCCACAAACAAACGGAACAAACATATAAATACGACAATACGCACAGTACCTTGGCGACTTTGATCTCGTCCTCAAGCTCGTGAAATCGGTTGTTCAATCTTCCGAATTTGTTGATGTTTTGCTGGTCCTCCCATGTCACCTCCGTTTCAGATCCTCCGCCCTTTTGCGCCAATAAATAAAATTGAAAAAAAAAAAATAAATTATAAACCCACAGCGTAAAAGATTACTGAAAAATTCAGTTATCAGAAAAGAAAAAAACTCTGGGAAGGAAACTTTGGAGTGAGGGTTTTACCTGATGCATGTTTGATCGTCGGAGTTGAAAAAACGCAGACAGCGAATCTCACTGAAGAAGGCGAGGCAGTGAAGGACGCATCGGCCATTTTTCATATTTTATATCGGCTTTTATTCCAATCCAATAATCGGGTCGGGTTATTATATACGTCATATGACTGAAATACCCCCAGCTGGATTTTTTTTAATGAGTAATAATGCGTGCTAATAAGCTAATTAAGCCTGTAAATTGATACTTTTTTTTTAACGTAAAAATTAATGTAGACCAAAAAAAATTTGAGACTTGACACGAAACTCAAATTTCAACTAGTGGATAATGGGGGAAAAAAAAAAAAAAGATCTCAGGTGTTGTAAAGAAAAATTGTCAACATTGTGTTTTTTTTTTTTCTTTGGTTTTTTTGTCTTCAAATCATCAAAATGACTGAGAAGGGCATATCTTAAAAAAGTAAAATAACAAGAATTAACCTCTCTTTCACGTCACATCTAGACTCGTTTGTGAAATTTGTTTATCAAGAAAAAGATTGTTTAAAAAACTTATAGGGCAGATTGTTTATGGTCATCAAATCAAAAACTAAAAGTGAAAACAAACGCAAATCACTATTTGGAGGTACCACCATGCAAAGTATTTCGCCAGTAAAATAAAAAGATTAAAACATCCAAGATTACCGAAGAACATTTGGAGTTATCGTTACAATTTAACATATTATACACGCCATGGATAAAATAAATGGAATAAATCAATCAAAGAATTCATACATACTAACTAAATTTTGCACGGTACAACAACAAACACACGCGAGTCATGACATAACAAGAAAATCATAGTGCCATATAGCCATAAAAGAAATGGCGACTGTGTATTGGAAAATTGAACTTGTAAAACTCGTGAAAAGGATGGACAAAATTCCTCAGTAGCTTGTTCTCGTGGGTGGTTTTAGACTTTTCGACAATAGGAGAGAACCATCACAAAGTCCTTGGCTGAGGAACCAACGGATGCCGGCACTTTTTTCGATGTTGATGCTGTCCGGAACCACAGATCAACCAGATTCTGTAGTTGCAGTGTTGGAAGCACTGGCCGACCGCGACACAAAATCTGAACCTGTAAAGAGAAAGGAACAAAGATTGAAATTTTACAAAAGATGAAAGAGTTAGAAAAGCTTTCTCAGGTTTGTTGGGAACCAACTGAGATTAGCTCACCTCAGCTTCACTAGTAAGATCAAGTTTCTTTACAAGGTACTTCTGGATAAATGAGACCGGCATTTTTCCATCCCTGTAAACAGAAAGAAAAGTCAGTTAATACTACATTTTGCCGGTTAGTATTGGACACATCAATGCAATCTACCATATATAATCCATTCCAAAATGATCAAAATTATGCAGGAAGAATGTACAAGTTGGAAAAAATAGCTCAAGGATGTTATGAAACAAGTATCAAACTGCTCTCTGAAAGGTGCCAAAAATATCCTAGAAAAGCAACACACAAGGACCGACCCGCATTTTATATTTTGCAGCTTTGTGCTACACAACCTCAGATGTATTAAATATTGAAGCAACCATGGAACAAATATAGAGAAATGTAACTTTGAAGTAAAGGGATTCAAGAAACTCACTTTATTCTCAAATAGCACGCAGAGATCTGTGGCAAGTAACTATCTCCTTTCCTGAAGCCATTTACCATTAAATCAGGAATCAACGTGGAAGCAACAAAATCGAGCATCCCAGATATGAAAAGCCACATAATAATGTATAATTTAAAACAAAAGAAGCATCTTACCTATCTTCTGAAGCAACCAATGAGAACCAAATTGGACTGTTTCTTCTGTTGTGGTTAGCCCCTGATGCATCGAGGATAACCTGGGCAGAAGTAGACAGCTCTCCAGACGATGATGCTGCTCTGTTGCGATTTGCCGCGCGCAACCTTCTGCGTTTCACTGGCCCAGGAAGCAAGGATGCTCCATTGCTGTTAATTTTCACTTTTGTCTGTTCAGGGTCCTTCGTTTTTGTCTTAGGCACGTACAATTGATTGTCTGATGCATTTCTTGATTCTGCTTCAGTTTTGCTTTCGGGTATACGTAATTCGCTTTCAGAAACATTTCTTGGTTCTGATTTTGAAACAGTAAGGCCTTGCGTATTAGACTTGGAGGTCTTGGTTCTATTAGCAGCTTCTACAAGACAATTTAATGGTGTCCACAGATCACCTTTCCCTTCCATTACAACATCATCTGTCTCTTTAGTAGCCTTTTGCCCACCCGAAGGCTCAGCTGTGGAAGAATCCTGCATTGCATGAAGAATGGAAGTGAAGAATAGTCCAATAAGCGTGCATCTCCAGTAAGATTAAATCTAGAGCACAAGGTCAATACCTGCATTTTATTTCGAGCACTTTTGTTTTGAGATTCAGGTGAGCTCGAGCCTAATGAATGGTCTTCTGCAGAATCTTCCCTCTTTACAGGCCCTTCCACAGCAAAAGTACAACCTCGTAAAGCAGCAGCTCTTCTTGCAACAGCTTTTGTCCGCCTTCCAGTCAAGCCAGTTTGTATCGGAACTTTGGGCGTGCTAACCACTAAGGAAGATAGTGATCTCTCCTTCCTTTTCACTGGCACTGGAATTGAGGGTGTAACTTCAGGTGCATTGACCTTTCTCCTTTTAAGAGGAAAGATCTTGGCCCGGATATCTTGCAAATTGTGGTCTGGCCTGCATGTCATTATGGACACCCTTAAGCTTTGATACTTGTTTAATACAAGACGATTCAGGCAGTGGGGGGAAAAGCATGGAATAATATCTTAAAGAGATTGCTCAAATTACACAAAATTGCGTGCAGCCAATCTAATTTGCAGGCCTACCAACATAATAATTTTACTCAAGTAAGCATATGCAAGCAAACCTTCAAACTATTTTCTAAAGCTTCTTCTGATTGGAAACAGAACAAGAAGTGCGCACAAATTCAAGAACAAATTATACTCCCTCACAGATAAGCCAATAATGAAAGGACCCCAATTTGTAACCTAAAAAATGAATGCATAATATCATATTATCGATGTAAAGAGGAGACATGAATTGAAAATTGGCACTCCTTAAAAAATAGGAAAGATTAGAGGTCATGAACGGCATTTTAATTTGCAAAAATTTCCTGAAAGCTCCCAATTTGAAGTTCCCAGAAATGCACATCCAGCATAGGAAACTATAAAATGCTCTAAGAAAACATAAAAATATAGTTTTTGAGGATTGTTATATGTACTGCTAGTAAAACTGTGAACCAAAACTCCAATGAACATCTGACCGTATACTAGTTGAGAATGAATGGAACGGAATTTCCAAGTAAAATTTGAAGCCTAAGCAATAATTCAATATCATTCCCTTATCCTTCTAGGTGTAAAAAGCATTTACTTGTTCTCAAGTTAAATAAGTCAATAATTAAAAAAAAAAGAAAAAAGAAAAACAAAAAAAGAAAAAGAAAATTCAACAATCAATTCAGAAGTGAAAATGATTGAATGATCATATTAACAGCCTCTGGTGAAGAAGTACCAACCTGAGTTTCTCCACTGGAAGGCAGCCCAAATCAATCTCGCATACAGGACAAGAGTCGACCTCCTCATCTGAGAGCTTCTCATAAATGCACTTTCTGCAAACTGATTCCAAATTCATGACTACACACGTTAGAAAATGTTGAAAGTAGAGTAAAACAGAATCTCAAAATTTTAATGTTTAGCACTGAATGAAAGCCCCCTAAGGGCAGTGAAACAAAAAGGAAAGACCTTTCCGATCCTAAGGGTAGTCAAACAACAAAGTGAAACAAATACAGTATTTAGGCAAGCAATTAAAGAGGGAATAATTTGATCTTAGCAGGTCCGCAAACCAGATCCATTGAAAAGAATTACGAGACTTTTGCCACAAGATAGACATCATCTCTTAAAGCCGGTGCGTTTAATAAGGCAAATAAAACGGAAAAAAAAAAGCCATTGAGAACTTAAATTAGTTGTCATTACTGTCCAACTTCGAAAGCAAACAGAAAAATTCACAGCAAATATCAAGTAAGGAGATCGTTCGAAACAGCTGTTAATCTTCAATCTTGGACAGTCAATATAACAGGTCATTCACCATTTACTGCGGCAGAGAAATCATTACTGTTGTAAGCCTATAAGATAAAATAAATAGACATTTGTGATATTCAATCTGGTGTCTGTAAGAAAAATGAAGATCTAATCGAATTTCTCAAGTATAGTTCCATAGCCAAACTGCATAAGTTATTTCTTTGTGGGAGGATCTAGGTATACAACAAAACAAGCATAAAAAATTGATCTTGGAAATTAAACGGTTACAAAATCATCATATCACTGTATAACATAAGTAATTCAGATAACAATCATCAATGAAATTACTACTACAACAAGTTAATAAACACAAAACGAGCAAATGGTAATCAAAGTTTCAATATTGGATTGGACAAAACTAAGATGACAGAAAACAAACCAAGAATCAGACAGTCTTTAAAAATTGCCATATTAGAGCAACCACAGATAAAAATTACACGTACGGATATGAAATTGATTAACAAGCCGTCCAATGCAAATTGCTTAACAACTGAAAACCCAGATCACAAAATCACAAAACACGAAGAACCCATGTAGTAATATCGCAAAATAAGACATACCCAGATAAAAAAAAAAAAATCAGGAAAAAAAGAAAAAAAAAAACTAAAGAGAAACAGAGTCGAGAAAGAGAACTAACACGTGTGGAGGCAAAGAGAAATGGTCGTAGCTTCTTTCAAGAGCTTATTACAAAGAGGGCACGTCATGCATGCCTCCAGCCTCTCCCTCTTTACTTTAACCACCTGACCAGCCATCTCTCTTTGTTTCTCTCTCTATCTCTTCAGCTAAAAAAATCCCTCTCTCTCTCTCTAAACGGCATTTAAGCCGCCCAGACCAGAAGAAACCAAAATCGGGAGAGCGGAAAACAGTGGGAAGAAAATTGAAGAGAGAAACGGATGTGGTGCGACGTCGTCTGGTTTTTGGCGTTATTGGACGTGTGGATGGTGGATCTGAGAGTGGAATGGAAGAGAGAGAGAGAGAGGGAGGTTAGAGAGAGAAGTGGCGGGTTTTGGGGGTGAAACTGAGAGGTGGGTTTGGATTGTTCGAGGGAAAATTACGTGGGGTTTGTTAGATATTTGGACAAAGCAAAGCCAAAGCCAAAGGCGTTGTGTTGTAATTTGTATTGTTGGGATTTTTATTGTTTTTATTGGGTTTTTTTTTTAATTTAAAAATAATTGGAATTTTTAGTGTTGTTGCATACTCTCGACGGCACAGCCATTATTAAGCATGAGAAAATGATTTTTTTTTTTCTTTTTTGCCCTTTCCTTTTCGTGCGTGCAACTTCGAAACACCGGTTTGTGTTTGAGTTCGACAATTACGATTTTACGCATTGTGGATAAAGTGCGCCGTTAGGTTTTTCTTTTCTTTTCCTTTTTTTTTTATAAAAAAATTATGTAATAGGTGACGAGAAAATATCCTGAAATTAGATAGTATGAGATTAAGATTAAAAAAAAAAAACTTATTGAGTAAAAATTATGTTCAATTTTCATAATATTTTCTTGAAATATGCTTCTATTGTTTCTGTGTATTTTATTTTAAAATATGTGCAAATTTTTTTTTTAAAGTATATGTTCTTAGTTATGCTAATATTTATAAGTTTGTAAAACTTAAAAATATTTGTTTTCAAAAGAATTTTAAAATAAATAGTTTATATGATTGAGAATTTAAAAACATATTAAACTAATGATTAATTTATCAAGATCAATTAATAATGATTAGAAATTAATCAACAATTGACGAAAGTTAATATATATATATTTTTAATTATTAAATTAAGGACGTTGACTTAAAAAAATCTTTAAGAGACATTCACAATTTATCTTTTATTTTTTAAGTTCGGTAGTTGTGTTCATTTTGTTTTTTAAGAGTAGAGTCTATTAAATCATGACTGTAAAAAGGATTTTTTTCCTTTGGTTTCTAGAATATGGAAAAATAGAAGTTGATGGTATCATTCAAACACATGTACCAATCGCTTTGAAATAAATAAATAAAAGGGTGAGAAAAAATGTCATCTAAATAAATATAAAATTGTATTATGGTGGTATTTTATTCCTTTTTAGAGGAATTATGGTTTTTAATTTAGTTGTTCAAATTTTTTTTCATAGATGATTTCTTATATATTTAGCTTGGCTTGGACTTTTTAGGATGTTCCAATTCGCAGTGTTGCCTAAACAAACTGCCGTATATTTTAAAATTTAATACCCTCTTTTCGAGGCAAAAACTTGACCTTGTCGTTGAAATTAGGCTTGCGACATCTAATGAGTTGTCGTTTGTTTCAACGCTCAAGATTTCTTTAAGACTTGTCGTGTAATTCTTGTACTCGTAGCAGTCATTTCCATCCGTGCCTTTCTTTTATAGGTACGAATTACTATTTAAATCAGTATATTATCTCATAAAATTTATATTTATATTTAAATTTATGCGCTAAACGGGCCTCATATTTTCCAATAAAAAAGAAATGAACGATATATAAAAATTACAATGAAATGTTTATTCATTCCCATGTAATAATACTACACATTCTGCACCGCTAGATGCGATGACATTACAGTCAAACACTTCTTGATGATCAAGAAGCAGATCCATTGATTTATCTTATTCGTCATGTAGTAAGTTTTATTTTAGTAAAAGATGGGAACAAAAAAAGCAGTACACTAGTTGTGGTTAATTAATTTTAGTCACCACAGTTGACGAAATCATAGTTGACAATAAGGTGGCCTCTCTCATAACCTTTCTTATCGGTGTCAATCTTGTTAAACACGTTCACGTCCAAGTCTAGCCCACCGTTGCTGCACTGATCCACTATTCTCACCGTTACTGCACTTCCTGTTCCTGTGTTTGTCACCTGCACGCATTTTTCATATATACCCCCATCATCCACTAGATTTTGGTTTTTTACCTAAACTTCCAATATTTTAAGGCCTAATTTATTTAGCTGATTCGAGTTTTGTTATAGTAAAAAGTTTTTAAAAATAGTCACATTTAATTTTTTTATTACAGTTAAAAATTCACACATAAAGTCACATCTCAACTCAAATTAACGAACTAAACAGACCCTAAATTTTTTACCAAGGTTGTGGTTAAGATAATTACCATTTACCATTTTGGAATGTATGCTAAATCTAAATGATGAAGAGTAGGACCCGTTTAGTTTGCTGATTCGAGTTTTTAATTCAAGTTGATATGTGACTTTATGTGAAAATTTTTTACTGTAACAAAAAAGTTAAATGTGACTGTTTCTGAGAGTTTTTTACTGTAATAAAACTCGAATTCTAAACTCGAATCGGTAAAGTGAACGGGGCCTAAGTTAATGAAAAAACCATGATTAATGAAAAGATGATTTTTTTTTGTTGATGTCCGTAAGTCTGAGCACACCCTCTTCCGAGGGCGTCCTATGTAAAGAAAAAAATACTTAAAATATCAATAATATTTAACACCACAATTAATAAAGATGTTATCTGTTTTTAAAATATATGTTGTGAGATTCGTCTTTTATTAGCGTGTTGTTAAGCAAAGACGATGTATTAATTTATTAAAGTTAGCCATGTTATTAGCAAAAGTGACATTGTGAAGATTAGGACAAACAAGTAGGGCTGTTCATGGGTTGGGTTGGTGCGGGGTAGGACTTTTTTTTTTCCGCCCCAAAGGGTGCGAGTTGCACATATTTAGCCCCAACGATGTTAGAAAAATTTCACAACCCAACAATGTTCGGGTTGGGTTGGGGCGGTGCGGGGTGGGTTAGGAGGTCGGTTTCAACATTCAAAAAATTAAAGACTTAAAGTTCAAGATAATATTCAAACTTCATCATTAAATAGAAATAGCAACCATCCTTATCAGTCCGGCGAGAGAGCCCCGGAGAAAGTGGGCAAGACGGCGGCCGAGAGGACTGAGCAATGAGGAGAGAGTTATGAGGGGGTTCATGGGAGGGACAGAAGAGGGAAAACTGAAAAGGAAGAGGCAAGAAGAGGGGGTTCACGGGAGGGACGACCGAGAATAAGCTTGTGAACCCTAATGTTAGCGAGCCTAGGGTAGAACTTAGACAGTTCGGCTTGGGCCGAAAGTTTGGGTGTATGTTGTGCGGGTTAGGTTGGGGATTGCGGGTTGTTATGGGCCCAACCCGCAATCCGCCCCAAACACTTCGGGCCAGAGGTATAATGAGCCGCAAATTTAAAAATAATGATGCGGGTTGTTTTTTTCGACTTGAATTAGGACGGAATGGGTTGGGTTTGCGGATTGTTCGGGTTTATGAACAGTCCTACAAACAAGGTATTCAAAAATTAGGAATGTGGTGTAGAGAAGAAAAAAAAAAAAAAAGAAATGTTCATTTTGTTACTTACCTTCAAGCATTTGCCACAAGCCGCTTGGCCAGTAGGGCCGGAGGGTCCGCAGAAGGCGGTCCAACCATACTTGCTGCGCCATTCGTATGACTTGTTGGCGTCCCAGGTGGCGCAGAAGGCGCTCACAGCATTCAAGTCCCAGTTGTTTTGCTGTGGATTGTAGAGATGGTATGTGGCTCTCACATTAGTCGCACTCTGGGCATATGCACTTGCCACCATTGAGAGCAAGAACGCTGCCACCCATGGGCCGATCATCTTCACCATTTTTGACTACTCTTAAAGTTGTTGCAAACTGTGTTGATATTGGGGTATATTGTGAGATTATTTGTTAAAGCTAGAAAGGGCTTAGATTTATAGGGATAGGTCACCATTAAGATTACTGAAATGACCTTTGAATAGTATGAAATGAGTTGGCAAATTTATTTCTATCTTGACTGATCATGACCTTGACTTAAAAAAAAAAAAGAAAAAAGAAAAACCTACTTGGATAATAATACATGCAAGTCGGTGAGAGGACAAGAAATGTTAGCCAATTAAGAGTCGTTCATCACGGCACAAAATCAGGTGGGTGTAGGAATTTTCGCCTCAAAAGTACACGTACAGTTTACTGAAAGATATCTGGGATCGTGTAAATGGGTGTAACGAATGAACAATTTGTTATACAAGCCTTGTTTCACACAAACACGTACCGATAAAAACTCTAGAAGCAGAGATTTTCCGTCTCTGCCTTTGAAGGGGGTTTCAATTTTTCTCATAAATTAACTTGATTGACCCGCAAGTGTAGTAAGAGATAAAATTAGCAGCCCCCACCAGAAAACCAGAAAATTCTTCTCTCTTGATTTTTTTTTTGTTTCTTTTCTCAAACCTTCTAGTATAGTTACTTTGGAGGCTTGGAACTTGAAAGGCTTAGGTCACTCTACAGATGCGTAGAAAATTTGCATGTTTTTCTGTTGAGTCTTTGATTTGTAATATTAGACGTGTTAGGCCATTCTAAGGGAAATCTGAGTGCATATTAAATTAAGGCTAGTTTGAGAATCCCTTACTTAAGGACTTCTTAACAATTAATTGATACGTTGAGTTAGACTGGAGTCACCTATTAATACAATTATTATATGTATTTACTTATCATACAAAAAAAAAAAAAAACCCCAATTTGCAGAGAATGAAAATGATTTCAGCATTCAGTTTCTGATACAAAACTTGCTGATCTTTGGTAAAATACACTGAAAAGTAAGGCTTCATAACCTTTTTCTAGTGATAATCTAAGCATTACATTAAGGAAGCTAGGAAACTGATAAAAGGAACTAAAAATAAATACAAAGCCTTTATAGCCACAAACAGATGAACAACAAAAAAGAGAATCTCATGAGAACCTCCCTCACACTCTGCTAAAAAAAATATCCTGAAATTGCTTTGTCATGTTCTCCCTGATCTCTTACCGAACTTCTTCGAAGCCTTTTCCTTCATGGTCTGCATCTCCTTTAAGGCATGTTCAGCTTCTGCTTGCTTCATCTTCAATGTATTCTGAAATTCCTTTGTCAGATTCTCCCGGGTCTCTTTACGGGCCTCTTCAACGGCATCTGCAATCGCCTTTTCTTTCAAGATCTGCGTCTCTTCTAAGGCAGATTCAGCTTGTGCTTGTTTGATCTGCGCTTGCTCCACGATACCTCTCAGCTCCTCCTTCTCGTGCAGGCTGGTCACCAAGATATCTTTCTCTTCAAGTTGCTTCAGAGCTTGTGAGAGGAGTTGCTCTTGCTTACGGGCCCGACAGAAGATGAGAGACTGATAGTATACCATCTAATATCATTGAAACTTTTAGTCAGGGAAAAGCAAGGAGATATGTTCTCAAAAGGAAAGAGGAAGAAGGAATGAGCTTACTGAAAGAAATTCCAAATTGAAGTTCAGAATATGTAACAAATCAACTTCTTCCTTAGCCGCTTCTGCATCTCGAATTGAGCTCAGTGAATGCAAAGCAGGAAAGATCAGTTCATCTATAGTTTCTTCGACATTGGAGCACTGATCGGGAAATGGTTTCGAAGCCAGGGCTTCGAGCACTCCTAAATTATGGGAGAACACCGGAGAGCTAGCAAAAGCTTCTCCTGCTGCTCGAGAAATAGATACCACAGTTTGAGGAATAAACGATCTCATATACACAATTAACCAGCTGACATTCTTCGCATCATCTGGAGGAATTTGTGTTTGCACTTTCGGAGATGAAGATGGCGATTCCTCTTCCCCATCCACAGGTAATGAGATCGAGGGTGTAAATTCTGGTTCAGCAATCTTTCTCCTCTTAAGAGGTAAAATCTTGGAACAAATATCTTGCAGATTATGGTCTCGCCTGCATGTTATCAATGAGTAGTATTTGAGGATTCACTGAAGGCCTCAACAATTGCTCATAGTAAATGTAGTGTGTGTGGCCAGCATAAATCCAATACAAGAAAGTTAAAGAGAGTAATGAATATTGGCTGCAGTATCAACATTTTTTAACTCCTTAAGTAACATTAACATGATGCAGATTAAAGCAAGCTGCAATTTCCTTAAAGCTTAAACTGCAAGTAACAAAGTCGCACAAATATCATTGAACCCATAATGATGAAAAGGATTGAAATCTCTATCTTTGAAAACATAAATGGATAAATTGGCTGTAGCCATAATAAACGTTAGGGCAGAGAACTCTAATGTATGATTTGTACAGCAATTCACATGTATTATCTCAGCAAGTTTCGAGATTACAACAAATCCCTATCTAGGGGATCTGTAACATAAATAATTCCATTTATACGTGAGGTCTACATAATTGAGAAGACATGGAGAAAAATATGATGACCTGAGTTTCTCCACTGGATGCCCCCCCAAATCAGTATGGCATACAGGACAATACTTGATCTTCTCATCTGATAACTTCTCATATATACACTTTCTGCAAACTGGTTTTGATACCCATGATTGTAATTTCTAATAACTTCTATGTTCCGAAAAGCCAGAACTTTTCTAGAAAGCGTCAACAGAGGAAAGCAAACACAACAATGCCAAGACAGACAAAAGGAAAGAGCACAAATTGATTAGCTAGAGCCGATTCTCCGAGAATACTTATAGAAACTATTTGAAATGAAACTCTGCATTAGACCAATTTAGGCTAGTTTTAGACATAGCTAAGCAGTCATTTACTCTTGAGGGAAGAAAATACGCTTGTGGTTGGATTTGTAAAGTATTTTTTCAAAGCCACACTGAAAGAGTTCTTTCTTTTAGCGGGAGGAACCACATAGAAAATGAAGACTTTTGAGTGTTGGAATTTAAATCACCACAAAATCAGAATCTTACTCCCTGCCAGAAGAAAGTCTTGATTATAATCACCAAATTACTAAGGTCAAGATCTTGCTAAGCAAACAGATTTAAAGATGAAAAATATAACAAGCAGTAATTAAAAAAGGAAAAAAAAAAAGAAAATTGCTAACAAAACAAGGCAGAATGTACTGAGAACTAGCACAGGAAAATGTACTGATAACTCAAGCAGCAATTATTCATTTAAAAAAAAAATACGCGGAAATGAGCTTAGAAACACAAGTCCTTTACTAAAATCAATGTCGCAGAAACGAAAACACACAAATGTTTTCAAATTAACTAACGGGGGGGCATCCAGTCCAAATAAATAACAACAAAATCCACCACTCGAAATAATAAATAAAAAACTTAAATTGCAAAAAAAGTTGGAAAAACCAGATGATAAACTCATAAGAACAAAAAAGTAAAATGCAAAATGGAATAGACCCAGATCACAAAGTGGGGAAAAAAAAAAGTAAGTTGAGAAAAAAGAAAATCATGGGGTTGAAAAAGAAAGACCAACATGTGTGAAGACAGGGAGCTAAGGCTGTAGCTTCGTGAAAGAGCTCATTGCAAAGAGGGCACGTCATGCATGCCTCTAGGGTCTCTCTCCTTACGTTGATCACCTTCTCCGCCATCTCTTTGTTACTCACTTCTCTCTCGTTTCGCTGAAAAGCCTCTCATTTTCATTGGGGGAAGAAAAGCTGTTCTATTACTTCACAACCAAGGAAGACACAAAGTAGATATTTTGTACCTGTACTGAGAATGGTTAATCATTCGTCCGGTCGGGTCTAGGTCAAGAATAAAATAAACGGCGCCGTTTCAGCTTTGAAGACCACAACCGTCTAACAGCGAAGTACAGAAAACGACAACTAAGTTAAAAAATAAAACGATAAGTAACCGAACACCGACAGTAAGGCAGCCAATGTAACATAGGCAAAACGACATCAAAAAGAAATAAACGATGAATACTGAATCCAATATTCAGAGAGGCACGTAAACAACGGAAAAGAAAAGTGCATAAAACGACTGAAAGAAGCACGACATTGTTTCTAGATCTTCCACAAAAGCAGACTACCATGCCATGTCTCCAACTAGAGAGATAGCTTGATTACGTTGGTAATTACTTACAGATATGGATTTTGAGGGGATGTTAAATTTGATAAGTTTAATATTTCTTATTTTATCATTAATAGTACTCTTATACTTGCTGGCAAGTCTATATAAACTTTTTTTCAATATATTTTTATTAAGCAATGCAAATATTTTAGTTAAAAAAAACCATTTTGAAGAGAATGAAATTGATATAAATATCGATTATCGGCTACTATTCTGCTCCTTCATAATACTTCCACTCTCAAAGAAAGCGTGATGATGCGAATAAGGATTAGGTAAAGATGGACAACGGGTTGTATAAGTTGGCGATATTTGATCAAATTGCCTTAACAGACAACTTGATAAACTCGATATTTTTCAGGAAATAAGCACTTAGTTCCGCATGGCGAAGCAAAAACCCAGTGTACATATTTGCTAATATCATTGAAGCTTATAGTCAGGGAAAAGGTAGGAGATACTTTTTTCAAAAAAAATTAATAAATAAATAAAACATGAAGAAAAAGGGAGAGGAAATAGCTTACTGAAAGAGAACATAAATTGAGCTCAAGGACAAACAAACCAAATTTTTCATAATTAGCCGCCTTCGCCTTCAGAAATATTAAACGCAGTGAGTTTATAGCAGAAATGATCAGTTCAACTTTAGTTTCATCGGAATGGGAGAAATGATTAGAAGATTACTTAGAAGCCAGGGATTTTAGTAACTCCTAAGTTATGTGAGACCACAGGGCAACTAGTTAAAGCATTTTCTCCCATTGTAGAAACAGTACTTGCAACCACAATAGAAATCGCATGTTTAGGTCTAATTCATTTTATCGATTTGAGTTTTCAATTTTAGATTTCTACAGTTAAAAACTTTCAAAAATATGACATATAATTTTTTCTGACACAGTTAAAAACTTTTAAAAAATATTAAATATCAACTTGAATTAAAAACTCGAATTCGTAAAATGAACGAGAACTTAATATATTTTCAATATTGATTGTCCTTGGCAATAGCATCATCTGCAGGAATTTGCGTTGGCGGTTTCTGAGATGAAGGTGGTGATGTCTCCTCCCTCTTCCCAGGCAATGAGATCGAGGGTCTTAATATTTCAGGTTCATCCATATTTCTCCTTTTATGGTCCGACCCGCGCGTCATGATTACCAAGTAGTGATTCATAAGATCCAGGAAATCAATCAATAAATACAAACGCCAGAATATTTAGGTCATAATTAAGTCCTCCCTAACATGAGGTGGTGTAAACAAAACAACACAAAGTGGTTTGAAAAAAGGAGAGAAATCAAAAACACCATTCAAAATAGTACTATATCTAGCATTTATGTCGTTGAAGCCGCATAGTAAAAACATGTATTTTGTTAAATTATTAGAAAACCGTCTTAAGTAGAACAAACTTATATTTTGAGTGGTATAAATGTAGAGATAGCAAAAAAAGATGGTTGTATACATAATTTTCTCTTAAAAAAATAAAATAAAACGTGGGCATGCAAAAAGAAACCAACAATAATTCATATCTCATTTCTGGGGAAAAAATCTTAAATACATAAATGCCTGAAAAATACAGATCATAAATTTATAAATACAGCAGAGAGCAGAAATTAGTAAAACGGAAAATAAAAAATAAGATAGATCCAGATGATAATATCGGCATAAAGGAAAGAAGAAGAAGAAAAAAAGTTGAAAGTGGAAAAATAATTGCAAATTCCTGTTGATTGTTGGACCTTCGTGGCCTTAGGCCTTAGCAAGCAAACAAGAAACAAATGAAAGTTTCTTCAACGTTCCCTTCTCGGAGAAAGCAATCGCCCTGCGATTTCCTTCAATGTTAGTGTCTTGGGAAATTAATCGCCGCCGTTTAACTTAATAGACGGAGTACTGCTCTATAGTAAAAAGTTTCGATGATAGTCTTGGAAGGGTAACCGGTTCCGTCCGTTTAACTTCGAAAGACATAGTATCTCATATGCAATATTATAATTAATGTGTTAATTATAAATTTAATATTAAAATATAAAAAATATATTTTAATATAATATTACTTTTTGTGTTAAATATTTTATATGTTATATTTTGTGACAAATTTTTCATTAAATATAACATATGAAAAATTTAATATTTAAATATTATTGCTTAAAATGATTATTTTTTCATGTAATCATTACAATTTTTATATTTTCTTATTATTTTAAGGGGCTGTCTCTTACAAGAAAAATTCTTTTATTTTAAACATAAAAATGTACTTTTATAACTTTTAAAACTTAATAATTATGAAAAAAGTAGATTTAACATTTTAAATAATATTATATATTAAAGTAAAAATAAAAAATAATATATCATATCACACTTTTTAATAATAAATATATAATTAATATTAATATTTATATTAGAGATTATCCAAACAAACTAAAAACAGCTTCACAAAAATAATGAAAAATATACATTAATAAAACAAATAGACGACTAATATATAATGAAAGTATTATTTACTAATTAGAATGATGTGAAACTGACGGAAATGTGCGTAAAGCTAGGGCTGACAATCCGGGTAGTGACACGACTTGAAACCCGCATGAAATTAGCGGGTTTGGGTTTATCATAAATAGGTACGGGTCAAAATCAGGTCGAACCCGTGAAACAAGATTAAATAACGTGTCATTTTCAGGTTGACCCGTCAACCCGCAATTGACCCGCCATAACCCTTTTATTAAACGTGTCATATTTGGGTAACACGAATACACAACCTGTTTATTACCCATTTTATAAACATGTTAAAAAATAAGTTAAGAAATAGGTTAACACGACCCATTTATCACCTATTTTATAAACATGTTCAAAAATAGGTTCATAAATAGGTTAACATGACCAATTTATCACCCATTTTATAAACGGGTTGACAGGTAATCAATGGGTTGACACGACACGTTTATGACATGTTTAATAAACGGGTTATTCGTGTCGTGCCGTGTCAACCCACTAATAAACAGGTCGTGTTTGAGTTTTGTATTTCGACACGATTAATAAACGGGTCGTGTTCGTGTCAAACCTATTCGTGTCAACTGAAAGGGTCAATACGACACGAACACGACCCGTCAACCCGAATTGCCACCCCTACGTAAAGCAAACGGCGGAGGAAAAGGACAATAAAGACCAAACCCGATTGAGAAAAGCAAACGGCGGCCATGTATAAAAGAACATAAAAGTTGAAAACCACAATCACAAGAAACGACTGTAAATAGAATAAAACGACAGCAGATGACAATAGTATGAGGACGAAAGGGAGAAGGAAGGAATGAGACAATGATAATAAAGACCAACGACAACGAAAGGAAAAAAAACTACCGTAAATAAATGAGCAGCCATGAGGATTTCTATTGAAAATTTAGGTCATGACACGACTATAGATTGGAAACCATACAAAGTAATTTTAGAGTTTGTGTTTTATATATGTTAGTTTACAAATCCATCCCAAAAGCTTAAGCTATTAGGAGGTGGACCAATAATAATTTTATACTTTAACACCCCTCCTCACGTGTGGGCTGAACAATAGGCAATCGTGTGGGTAAATTAATTGTTTTATACTTTAACACCCCTCCTCACGTGTGGGCTGAACAATGAGCAATCGTGTGGGTAAATTAATTAGAAAGCCCAACACGTGAATATTTAAGCCCGAGACACATGATGACAATTTTAAATGGGGATAAAGAGTGCAATTACGGGAGTTTAAACTCAGGACCTCCCACTCTGATACCATGTTAATTTACCAATCCATCCTAAAAGCTTAAGCTGTTAGGAGGTGGGCTAACAGTAGTTTTATAATATAAAAGGATTTAATTCATAATAGGGTTGGTACTGATCAACACAATAAATAAACATATCATATTTCGAATTGATTTACCTGATACAAAGTGATCCGAATTGGATGATTAATTATGTTGTGAGAATATATATACTAATAATGTTGTATAATAAAAAGTTTATATAATTTACATAAAACAATTAGTTGCGGTGTCACCGGCAATTGTTGGTCTTAAAGTTTGGCACTTATGCAATCTCACACATTATTATTGTAAGCACGATTCGATTCATACAAGGACCTATGTTTATAACATTCATGAACTGGATATTGATAAGTGAGAGCATTTGAGTGGCTTTGTCTAGTTTATCATATATATATATATATATATGTGTACATATATCTGAAGTTTATTTATGTAATTCCTAGACCAAATAATAGACAAATATATATATATATATATATTCATCAACCTTAAGCAAGCCGAAAGTACACTGTGTACGTGTCTCGGTTAACATATTATTATGAGACTATTTAAGGTTACTCCTATATATCTATGACATATATTGCCTTTATATGTTAACATCAATAGAAAGAGAGTACAAGGAGCATTTCCCTTTTTTTCTTATTCGTGCGTTTAATTATTAGATTAGGAGTGTAATTTTAATCCTGAATAGATAAGTATAAGCTTTAATCAAAGACTTGATTCATTTTCCTGTTATCCTTTTCAAAGGATCCTTTTGCTTTTGGACATTTCTCCATTTTTTATGATGATTTGGTGATCAAATTCATTATTTGATTATTAGTTAATTCATTATTTTTGAAAAAAAAAAATTTATTAGTAATAATTTATCAGTCAATCAAATTGAAGTGATAATCATTCACTCATTGGCCGGATCTAATTCTATTTGCCTAAAAATGAGAAAAAAAAAGCTCCAACATCTTTTAATTGGTCATCCCACCTAATATTCATACACTTATTAACAATTAAAAAGGTTAAATATTAGTTAGATTGGAGTCACGTATCGGTGTAGAACCACACCATCATTATCGAGGTTATGCCGCTCTCCTTAAATCTTATCAAGGCTATGCTCAACTTTTATACATTGATATCATAAAGAATTATCTAGTGGATCGGGTGTACCATATCATAATACTTATATAATACACCCGTCCAATAAAAATTTAACATATGAATAGTTTGTCTATGCCACTTTTTTTTTTTTTTTTAAATTATGTTTCTCTTTCTTAATGTGTATGTCATTAATTGTTGAGTCAAAATTACTATAATTACTCTACCTAAACTTTTTATATTGTTTAGTTAACTCTAAATAATTTTCTTTCTATTTATTATTTTTTTTTTTGCATTTAAATTTATATGATTTTTTTATATGATAATTTTAAACGACACTTGTTTCTTTTTTCTATCTATATATTGAACGCAAGCATAGTTTTTCCAAATGATCAGCACCTATTCAATATGTAATCATTACGATTTAGCCACTAAATAGTATTAAGTGAAAGACAACAAGAGATCATATATATATTTCAGCAACCTAATTTTTCATGTTTGAGTTACATAAATGAATATAAATACTCGACAAAATGTCTTACATTGTTAACTTCAAATATTATATTATATTCGTAAAATTATAAAACTAATACTATTTTTAATAGAGTCCAAAGTTAACGCTTTAATAGCAACTCTAATTTTTAACTTTTCTTAGAATTGAAAAAAAGTTAAGGCTTTTACCTTCCGTTGTCGTGTATTAACAAAGTAATATTTTTTCCTATTATAGAAATGCAACAATAGTGCAGTACGCAAGAAGAGTATTTAACCAAAATCCATTTTCAAAAAAAAAAAAAAAAAAAAAAAAATGGAGCAATCAATGGTCATCAACAACAAAAGAAGGAAGCTGTTACTGATAATGGTTTGGAGTGTACCAGTTTCAAATGCTTCTCTTATTAATGGTGAGAAATTTGTTCAACGTATCTCTTTTTTCCCAAGAGTGAAGGACCGTTCATGGGTTGAAAGAAGATACGCCAAAATATATAAGGAAAAAAAAAAAAAAAAAAAAAGAAAGAAAGAATATTAGAAAGTTGTCGTTCAGCGTATATAGTGAAGTTGTTTATTTCCTAAGTTAACTTAACGTTGAAAATATATATTTTTTAAAAATAATTAAAAATAATTTTATGAGAGGTTAATTAATATAAAACATTTAGGTAGAATATTTACGATGATTTTGATTAGATAATTAATGTAAAGTACATTAGGAGAGAAGAATGTGATTACAAATAATTAATATGGGCAAACCAACTAAATGTTAAATTTTTATTGGAATAAGTATGATAACGCGGTATACCTGAAATACTGAATAATTCATCCGATATCAGAGACTGTTTTGTTCGATGTAACTATTACCCAATTCACTAAAATCTGACGTGCAGTGAACAGTGAAAGAGGTTTGAGAGAAAGATAATGCAAAAACACCATCATGATCATGCAATATAAACTTCCACTTCAGAAAATTTTCAGAATTTTACTTTAATACATCTCCATACTCATGTTTTATTTGTAGTATAGCTAAAAACAAACTCATAGTTCTTTGACAAGAACATTAAAGATGCGAACACACTTATCGGAGATATATCCGAGAGTTTATTACAACTTACTATACTGCAGAGATATTTGACCATCAGCTGCTTACTAACAAGTAATGTAGTGCGTGTTTTTGCATTCCGTAAGAGAATTTATTATTAATGATCCAACAACAGGAAGAAGAGGATTAATCGCCACAGTCAACAAATTGGTAGTTCACTATGAGATGGCCTTGTTGATAACCTCTTCCATCGGTGTCCAATTTTCGGAAAGCAGTATTGTAGTCCAAATCTAAGCCACCATTGCTGCACTGATCTACAATCCTAACTGTAAGCTGGGCTCCTGTCCTCGTATTAGTAACCTGTTTGCAAACATACACGTACCAATTGTCAATTATTGTTCATTATATATGTGTTTGAATAACAAAATCTCTCTAGTATGCCACTACAAGATAATTGTTATATATATGGCGACGATAATGTCTTTGACAACGGGTTATTTTATAATTACATAATGGTGTTAAAAATAGAAGGAAAAGAAATACTTAGAGACACTACACTTATTAAGCACTACAATTAATAGAGTGGGTCTCACCACGCACATCCATACATGTTGAACTACTTTTACGGGACGTGTTGTATGTTGATAGTAATAGAAAGAAGTATACGCTATCAAACCTTTTATAACAAGAAGGTATATGATCATTGTAGAATTCCTTCAAATTGTAACAACTAATTGGAAAAAAAAAAAATCACACACACAAATAAACTATAGTAATGTTAGACCAACATTGTCAACATGCATTGACAAAAAATTGGTTGAAGAAACCTGTTTGATTCCTTACCTTCAAGCATCTGCCACAAGAGGCTTGGCCGCGAGGTCCGGAAGGGCCACAGAAAGCTGTCCATCCATATTTACTACGCCATGCATATGACTTGCCAGCATCCCAAGTAGAGCAATAAGCACTAACAGCATTCAAGTTCCATCCATTTTGCTCCGGGTTATAGTAGTGATACGTAGCCCGAACATTGGTGGCGCTGGCCCCATCCCCGCCTCCGCCACCACCACCTCCGCCGCCGCCTTGACAATTGCTCTGGCACCCCTTAGAGGACGAACAGTACTCGTCGGTGTTGCCACACCACCCGTATTGGCTGCAACACAGGTTGTTAGGGCAAGTTTTGCCACCGGCTTGCCTACCACATTGTTCGGCCAATGCACCAACAACTAACCACAAAAACAGTACCAACATGCAATAGAATAGTCTAGCCATTTTGATTTTCTGAACGTGGAATGACTTGTATGGCATAGATGGCTTGAAGCATCAAACAAAGACTGGCTTCCCTTTTATAGTTCAGTTATGTGAATGATGGTTGCAATAATATTTGAGACCTAGTCTACACTTTATTAAAAAACAAAAAAAAAAAGACCTTAAATTAATTTGATTTACAGACCGTTGGATTGTACTCGGGTGTTAATTTGTGATGTGAGAAGCCAACTGATCAAATGGTAGGGAGCCAAGGTGGAAGTGATCAATTGTGTGATAATGTGTGGGGCGGCTAATTGGTCATGAGGGTGGGGCTTAAATACGTCAAGTTAGGCGGCTATAGATGTTCTAGATTTATTTACTTCCCTAGAATTAGAAACTTTTTAGTCTTGGCTAAGGCTAAATTATAGATGGAAATAAGTTTTAAGAGAAAGAAAGGTGATATATATATATATATGCAAGACTATATATATATATTGCTGGAACTACAATATATAAATGCACTTCACTTCACACGAGTTATGCATTTATATAGGTAATGCGTTTTAAGTGGGTTTGTAAAGAAGAGTGCATTAATGCTTCCAATTCAAAAGTTGGAAAAACTAGCTAGCTAAGGTGGCTAGAATAGAAAGTGACGTGACATTTTGATTTTTATTTTTTTTCTCTCTCTTTCAAAGTCAACTTGCTTAATAAAATTTTCGCATAGGAATTTTCTGGAAATTGTTATTGCCCGAGAAAAAGAAGAAAATTGACGTTTTGGTGGTGAATTTATGTGGATGCGGTTTCATGAACATTAGTTTGGTGATAACATTTAGAAAAATTAACGTCTTAAATGGATTCTTTTTCCGGGAATTATTTTTCAAACACACATTATAACTGACATGAGAATAGAGGCCAGTTCGATACAAATTAACTCAACTTTCTATTGGTCAACAAAATAATTATGCGTTTTCTATGAAGAAAAAAAAAGGATGATTGTCTTTTTTCCGCGTGTGGCTCTGCATAAGGATTGCCTGTTGTTTTTTTTTTTTATTTATTATAGATTTTTCTGAGTATATTAGAAACAAACACTGAAAGATTATGCGTTTTCTTGCTTTAAAAGTCCTTGTTGATTTCTTGACCCATATTTAATGGTTTCATCAATACGTCATCTAGAGGCCTTTGACTTTGAAAACCTTAACTATTATACAGTTTGATCAATTACCATTTAATAATCAATATTTTGACGTTCGGCTCATTTATCTCCATTTTCATATCCTCCAATAATACTATGTTACACCAATTAAAATATTTTGAGTGACATGATATTTTAATTGAAATGGTATAATATTATTTGATGGGAGAGATGTCATGAGTAATGTCCTGGTGTTATGTCTAAGTATAATTTTCTCCTCTCGTACTTTTATTTTTCAATGGCAAAAAAAAAAAAAAAAGAGGTGGTATAGAATGTAGATATACTTATTTGTATGTAATAAATATCTCTCTGAAAAAACATGAAATATCTAGAGATTATAACTATAGTTTATTGGATATTGAAATTTGAAACTAGACAAAAGAAATAAATGGAGAAAAAAAATCTAACCATTATTCGACTTGTTTTCCGTTCAACACTATGTTTTTCCTTTCTATTTTTCTTTATCAAAGTCTCAAAGAAAAAAGAAAAATTCATGCCCCAGCACAACCTTATTAAATCAATATTATTAAAACTAAAACAGTTGAACTAGAGAACCTTATACTTTAAATAAAATGCATTTTATAAATTGTAGGGTAATGTATGAAAAAGCATTTTAGTAGTAGGGTTGATCTATTTTGAACTATCATATTTATATCATATCATATCAGTTTTATTTAAACGTTAAATTTAATGTTTAAAAACATGGCTACCAAGAGAATAACTACTAATTGAAAAAAGGATTTTTCTATATGATAATATAAAAACTATATATGTAAATTCTAATGGATGACCAGACATATATATGTTTTCGTACATATGTGGTATATGTATACAGGATGTGCGTTGATCTTTGTGTGTGTGTGTCTATTATGATTATATATATTATTATTATTTTGGTCTTAATTGCTGTTATGGGTTTGGTCCAATCCCCCTATTACACAAATGCTCATCAAAACGACTTTAAGTTCAATTAACAAAGTATAAATGGCCGATTTCAGGAACAAAAAAGAACAAAAAAACAAAACAAAACAAAAAAAGTAATGGCCAATACAAGATGACAATATTTCAACGCTTTTATATAGGATGTAATTATTCCATTATCCAGCCCCGAGCAAAGCCACGTGATCCTTAATTTCTCTACAGATTAATTTTTTTCTTTTAAATAATCCTCTACAATTTTCATTTTTATACCCCTTTTTTTTCCGAAGGAAATCATCTCAATTTTCTTTTTGTTGATGACTTGATGCCCGAGATATTCATGAATTTTTTTTTTTAAAACTTAGAAATAAAAGATTACATCTGTACACCTTAAAATAATTAAGTGTGCAATTATCGCTAGACTATACTTATAATCACGTTATATTCATGATTCATGATATATGTACATATATAGGTATGCCTATATAAGTTGTATTTATTATGAGCCATAGCATCTCTTAGGAAAAATTAATTAAATGGTCTTGTTTTTACCATATTTTTTCGTAAATGGCCAAATTTCTAAAATAACTCCCTTTTTAAGGAGTCAATCAGTGGGTCACCCTTAGACAATTAGGATTACCCATAAATTATTAATGGTTTTTCATTTATAAACCTATAATTTATTGATTAAAATTGAGTAATTATTAATTGAATTTGGTTAATTATTAACTGATATTAATTAACAATGAAGAATGTTCAAGTTAATCAGTTATTAATCAGTTATAAGTAAAAATCAATTAGTGATAGACTGCTAATTTGACTAATAAGTTAATAAAAAATGACTTTTTTGTAATTTTATAAAATTCCGACTATTTATGAAAAAAAAAACCTTCAAAAAAGATCATTTGTGCTAAAACCCCATCTTTGATTATATATAAATTAATCAGGCCACAGCATCTTTCATCAGAAGGTATTTATAGTAGATTAGGCATGTAACAAGCTGGCTGCAACCGGTAGGCTGCAGCTGTTTGCTTCTTTTAGTCAATTTTAACTCAAGCTATATGATAAAAGCCCAACAACAAATGAAGTTAATTTGTTGACAAATGGGACTAGAAAACTTACGATTAATAGAAATCCAAGTTCTAATTATTTGATTTTGAACCAATTTGTGCAGCAGATCTCCGAATAATATTACAACAACCAATACCTAACCTTATCGCTTGATTGTGTCTCTTAATAGTTGCCTTTCAATCTTCAAAAGGGTTATAATTATTTGGAATTGAAAAAGTGAAGCTAATTAATGTTGTAGGTTGCAATCTAGCTTCTAGGTGATCTTTTAGTGAACGTTTGGTTTATAAATTCAGAATTATTTTCGATTTACGTGTATTTTTTATGAGAGAAAATACTATAGTGAATTACGAACCATGATTCGAATTAGGGTACGAATCCACCAACTAAGCAACCCATTAATGTCCTTGTTGCTGGCCGGTAAAAATTTTGACTTATCCCGGTTCTAGTATAAAGAAAATTAATAGGTAACTTTTAAATTTCAAAGTTTATAGAACATTCAACTCGGAAAGAAAAAAATTACAACATATCATAATTGTGTTTAGATGAAATTTGTTCAACATTAAATAATCAGAAGAATTTTTTTTTTTTCAAATATTTACACGCTATTACACGTTCGTTAATTATGTATAATATCACAGTGTAAGTCGTATCACGTTTTATATTTTATCTATCTGTGTGATGTGTATGTGAATATCTCCTATGCTTCTATTTGATCATTGACTTAAAAAACAAAAACAAAAATCGTCCCCCTTGTATTTTTGTTGTGACCTTTTTCTTGCGTGGTTATTTTTAAAGAAAACGGTCTCTTTTATTCGTTTCCCGCTCTTTCCTTCCCACCCAATAAGATTAACAAGCCCCTATGCAACGGATGATCTACCTGTTGACAAAAGATTTTTCAATGCGACTTTTTCCAGGGGGAGGCGAGGCAATAAAAAAGGAAAACGACAATGAGAGGGGAAGAAAAACGACAACCCTGAAAAACGACAATGAGATTAGAAAATGTTAAACTAAGCGATTATGTAAAACGATAAAATTATACGAATCTCGAATGAAACAATAATGACTGAAAACGAAAGTGTTAAAGTATACAACTACAGCTTAAATTTTTAAGATGAATTAGTAAATAACATGGATCAAAGTGAGAGGTTTTGAGTTCAAACCCCCATAATTGTACTTTTTATCTCCATTTAAATTGTCATCATGTGTTAAGTCTTTAATATATTTTGGGTTTAAATATTCACGTGTTGGGCTTTCTAATTAATTTACCCATATGATTATTCATTGTCCAGTCCACACGTGACGGGGAGTGTTAAAGTATATAATTATTATTGGCTCACTTCCTAAAGCTTTTAAGCTTTTGGGATGGATCGGTAAACTAAGAGAAAAGAAAATAACACTGAAAACGACACTACTGAAAAACAACCACCACCATCAAAACGACAATAAACCTGAAAACGACAATGAGAATATTAAACATGAAAAAAATAATACGCAAAAGTAAAAAATAATGTTACTATATATGGAAAAAATAATAAAAACAAAAAGACAACAAATGGATCAAATCTTTGGGACCGAGAATAAAAATGAAAAATGACAACAAAACAAAACATGATGAACAACTACTAAACCGAAAAAGAACAGACACTAGAAAACGACAGTAAACATAGATACGACACAAAATGGAAACGACAGTGCGCATATATGGACGAAAACAATATCATTTTCAACCAAAGAACAATCTGAAAACGACGGTATCTATAAAACAACACTATCAGAACAACAAGAATTAGTAAAACGATGGGATAGTAAAATGGTGAGCATCCTAAAAACGAAACTATCTGAAAGACAACAATTGCATCGTTAAACGACATAAAAACCAAGCCCATTTTGAAAACGACGTTAATAATATAGGAAAACGATAGAATTCTAAAATAGCTGCACGAACACGTTCTGAAAACTGATATCATATTAAGAAACTGACAACAGCAAATGAAAACATAATTTGAAAACGACATAATCCTTAAAAACAAAAAACAAAAAAACAGAGAGAGAGAGAGAGAGAGAGAGAGAGAATCAGACCAAAACAACTTAATACTAATGAAACAACATCATACAAAAGGGATAATTTCAAATGACTGCTGTATAATATTAAATTGACGTAATTCCAAAACATACGATAATCAAACAGCTAAAGATAAAATTAAACGGGATAAATTGGGTAAAACGACAGAGTTATGTAAAAGGCAGTAAATCATTGAGATACAAATTATTAACAACTACACCATCGTATACTAGAGAAGGCGATAATAATTTAGTTCAACGACAACATGATTAGGTTTGGGTATTGGCTTGACACGATTAACACAATTAATAAACATATTTTGTATGGGTTGATCTGTTAAATATGAAGTAACCTAAATTGATTACAAGATTAGCTATTTATCATTTTACAAATCTAATTATATGTAATATAATCCAATATAAAATTTTATATGATTTATTAAATAGAAAACAACATAAATTTTTACTTTACTGATTAAGTTTCATTTTTTCCTCGAAGAAAAAGATAAATTGATTAATATAAGTTTTAAAATTGTCATAATCATATCAAACGTGTGGTAATCATGACAAATGAAAAGTAATTTTGTCAATTATAAATTGAACATAGTAGTTTAATTAAATAAATTATGCAGGTTAGATCGTAGTGTTCGCGTTGATATATTTCGATATGTTAGATGGTGTTTGGGTTGTTTTTCTGATAAAATTAATAAACACCACCTTAAAAACGAGCTAAATTTTCCCTTCCTCATTTTTTTTTTTTTCTTTTTTTTTCAGCCTGAACGCATTACCATGAATCTCCATTCGAGGTTATTAACCTTTTTAAAACAAGTAGGAAATTTTCCTAGAAGATGAAGAGAAGATCTTGATTTGTATTTCAGTCTTCGCAGTTCACGAACATGTAGTTTACCGAAAGGTGGTCTTGTGCATAGCCTGTTCCGCCAGTGTCTATTTGTTTGAAAACTCCTTCATTCACTTTTGCTTGAGCCCCAGTTCTCGCGTTTGTCACCTATAACATATATATATATATATATACACACATGTAAAACCAACATGAAAATAAATTAAGAGTCTTATATTATGAAGCAGATGTTTGAATATAAGACGTTGATGTGTGTGCGCTTTTTTAAAAGGGAAGTTGTATATATTCCAAATCGAGGAAATACACACACTAATACTGACGCAAATAACCTCGTAATACAAGGAACTTAATCTCGACCAGGGATCGGTTATACCAATAAGTTCTAATAAACACAAAGAGCAAATTAAGGGATTAAATATGCACCCAGTTTCAACAATAGAAAACCGAAAAGGCATACCACCAATCGATATCAAGAAGTTCATGTGTTTTGAGACATATATACCCTTAAGCATTTTCCACATATATATATATATATATATATATTTTTTTTTTTTTCCTTTTGTGTTTGTATGGTAGATGCCTAGGTGGTGAAAAAATCCTCTAAATTTATAGGACCATGAGGCCCTTAGAAATTTACTAACGTATCCCTGTAGTTGGAAAAATAAATAAGATGTATCTAAGGTGCACTTTGGAATTTTTTGCTTTCATAGACTAGTACACTCTACTAGAAAAAATGGTCAAGAAACACTTTATCTGTTGGGGCTAAAAGGTGTAAATTTTTTCTACCGTGGACGAAACTTACAGAAGGATTTATAATGTATAGTTGTGGAAACGTGAAATTAATCAATCTTCCCTTTCAAAAAAAAAAAAAAAGAAAAGAAATTAGTCAATCTTGGCGACTAATAAGTTGTTGTGTCACTAGCACTGGTCATAAAGTTTGGTACTTAAGCAAATCTCACACATCATTATAAGCAAGATTTTAAGTCGTATAAATTATGCTTATAACATTAGTGAATTTGGACATGGATCAGTTAGAGCAATTGAGTAACACTATCTAGTTTATATTTAGTGAAATTATCTCCATCATGAAGTGTGAGATTTCTTTATGTGATGCATATAAACAATAGACTATTTTGCTTATTATTCTTGAAGGAAAATGGGTTTCCAAAATTTTTTTCCATGGCATAAACCTTCAAGCAAGGTGGAAAATATCGCGTTATGTGCCTTGGTTAACATATTATAGGCGCTTTTGTATCTAAGATCACCAAATTTTCTTTCGATTCAAATAAGGTAAAAAAAAAACATGCATGACAGACGGTAAAATGGAGCGGTGCGAGGTAATTTTCGCTAGCTTGAAAAGTTATTTCTTAGTCTTTTTCTTTTGTGAGAATGGAAATATGTTGCGTAGATTGTTGTTGCGTTTTAGATTGACATGTGTAAAATAAAGATACATGTTTTGTAATTCAGAATTATGAACCAGTAATTAGTATGTGTATTTGGACAATTCTGATTGTAGCCCTTTAATTAATAGAGTGATAGTTATGTTCTATCTAACGGGAGGGGGAAAAAAAAGGTGAAGAAAACGTACTTACGCTTAGCAAAGGGACGATTTCTTGAATTGTGGAAATGAAAAATAGAAATGGAACTTTAAAAAATAGTGACAAATAGTCAATACGGGGCAAATAAAAATTTAGGAACAATTACTAATTACTAGTGCGTGGTGATCATAAAGGTGACTTATCTCTTAGCCTTGTGGAACTTAGAAATCTACAAACAAATGTAAACGGCGGTTTACATTTTGAAAGGGAAAGTTAATAAAATATTATTGAATTGGTCATGGTCCTCATGGATCAGGTGTTAAAGAAAGCACTATCCATTTCAACCCACACAAAAAAAAAAAAAAAAAAAAAAAAAACACTGTCCCGTGTATATCTTAAACTCAAGATCTTGTCTTTTGGGACTGTATTGTGTAACTACTAGTTATCTATTAAATACATTGCCTTTATATATTAGAGGTGGTCGGTCACCTAATTTCGCAATATTTTACGCACTTCTAAGAGGTTAATTAGTTAGATTATAGTCACATATATTAGTATAGAACAATCATCATTTTGTCTTAACATAATTAAAAAAAAAACCAATTTTCCTGAAATTTTATGGAACGTGAGAGACTAAGTACACTCAAATCTTATTGACTTTAGAGAGTACTATTTTGTTTGAAGTAATTATCTGTTGAGTCGTGTGAGTCGTTTTGGCTCTCTTTTTATGTTTTAGGCTTTGGTTGGTTTAGTTGGGCTTCATGTTTGGATTGTTTATTTTGAAAGTGTCAAGAAAAATCGTATAGCTGTTGTTTGAGTCGTTTTGTTCCTTAAGTAATGCTGTGCGTTTTGACAAAATCTAGAGTTAGTCTTTCGAATTCGTTGGGTTCGTTCGAATAGAAGAAGATCAGCTTTTTGGTTCGTTCAAATAGAAGAAATTAGCTTCACAGTTTTGAATTAAGATAAGGCTATGAGAATTTCGTGGAAAAGATCAAGATTGTGTTGGTATTTTGATTTAAACCAGGATTTGAAATTGAAACAAATATCTGTTAAAGATTTTGTTTTAGTTTGAATAAAAGGTTTATTCAAAACTGTATTTCATGATGAATTCATTTTGAAGATCAAGATATCATCTAAAAAGAGATTAGAGTGCTGGGAATCTGGGTCAAGGAAACTGAAACTGGAATATGCGAAGCAGATTACGTGTTTTGAATTTTAAATTGATAAATGTCTTATCTATAACTATAGATTCTGAGATAGATTCTGATGTTGAATTAGATCAGTTTATAAAAGGTTGCTGTACGAGAAATCAGATGATGGACTGCAATTCTGATAAAGTACGGAGTGCACAAGTTGAAGAGATATAGCGTTCATCAATTTTGTTCTTTGAGAGAAGATTTTGTGAGCTTTCGGGAGAAGGCGTTTGAAGACGAGTGGTGTTCGTCAAGCTAGCCACTTAGGGTGTTAGACACAGCGGCGTCGATAGTCAAGAGGGAGTCTTGGGTTGGTTAAGTTCGATTGGTGTCTGTAACTTTGTACCTATTAGTGGATTGCTTGATGTCTGGGCGTGGCCCCGTAGATGTAGGTCGGTTTGACTGAATCACGTTTAATCGTTGTGTGGTATTTACTCTGCTTTTGTGTTTTATTTTGGTAATCTTTAATCAATTTTATAAGAAAACACGGTAAAAGCACATAACCGGTTCTAACATTATCAAACCAATTTACAAAAATCTGACGTACAGTGAACAGAGAATAACGCCAAAAACACCATATCATGTTACTTAATTCTTGAATAACCTCCATAATCATGTTTTATTTGTAGTATAAAAATCTTGAAGCGTACAAGACGGTAACAAATACTCAACTGTTCTTTAACAAGAACAATAAAGATACGTACACTACAGCACACCTATCGGATGTATATATCCGAGAGTTTATTACAACAACTAATTATTATACCATAGATATAATTAACTCTCAGCTTCTCATTAAAACATGTATTATTGTTGTGGGGGCATTTTGCATTCCAAAAGAAATTTATTGTTTATCGACAATAGAAAGAAGAGGATTAAACCCATTGCCACAGTCGACAAATTGGTAGTTCACTATGAGATGGCCTTGTTGATAACCTCTTCCATCGGTGTCCAATTTTCGGAAAGCAGTATTGTAGTCCAAATCTAAGCCACCATTACTGCACTGATCCACAATCCTCACAGTAAGCTGGGCTCCAGTCCCCGTATTAGTAACCTGTTTGCAAATATATATTGTCAATTGCTCATAAGTTTGAATAACAAAATTCTCTACTACTATTCCCACTACAAGAAAAATGTTGCGTGACAATATAGTTGTTAGCTGCCTTCGACATATAATAAGAAAAATGTTTGAGAACACTACTCGTATTATCAGCAAGTTTCATATATAGTGTGAGCCACAGGTGTTGAATAATGAATACCAATTGTGACAACTTTAACAACTAATTGGGAGGAGAATAAAAAAGAAAACTTAAAAGACTAATTTAATTATCAGCAAGTTAATTAAACAGAGAATTAATGTAACTAATTTGACTAGGCTATAGTCTATCTGGACCCATGATTCATATACGGTGTCCAGTTAAACTTTTTATTTTTATTTTTTTGGTCTGGAACATGTCCAATCAAACTTGGGACGTCAATATTAGAGGTGCACAGACAAAAACCAGGCTAAATCTGTGACCATGATGTATCTTACTGCACGTGGACTTAAAAGATAGGTGTATGTAGAACAGAAAATTCACACTCACAAATATACTTTAGTAATGTTAGTCCAACATTGCTAACAAGATAAGTTGCATAAATTGACCCCTTACCCTCAAGCACTTGCCACAGGAGGCTTGGCCGTGAGCTCCGGCGGGGCCACAGAAAGCCGTCCATCCATATTTACTACGCCATGAATACGGCTTTCCAGCATCCCAAGTAGAACAATAAGCACTAACCGCATTCAAGTCCCATCTATTTTGCTCCGGGTTATAGTAGTGATACGTAGCTCGAACATTAGTGGCGCTGGCTCCACCCCCACCTCCTCCGCCACCGCCTTTACAATTGCTCTGGCACCCGTTAGAGGGCAAACAGTACTCATCGGTGTTGCCACACCACCCGAATTGGCTGCAACACAGGCTGTTAGGGCAAGTTTTGCCACCGGCTTGCTTACCACATTGTTCGGCTAACGCACCAACAACGAGCCACAAATATAGTACCAACGTGCAATAGATAAGCCTGCCCATTTTTACTTTGTGAATGTGGAATGTCTTGTATGCTAGAGATTGCTTGAAGCATCAAAGATAGGTTTCCATTTTATAGTACAATTATATGAATAATGGATAGTACAATAATTATGAAAAATATTGAGCGTCCACGTTGTTGCAATAATGTTGACACCTTTAATTTAAAAGTCTTACGGAGTTACTCGATGAAACTGTAGACTTTACTTACAGACCGTTAGATGCTCCTCGGGTGTTACTTTGCAACGTACAATGTCAGCTGATCCAATGGTAGACTACTAAGGTGGAGATGATCGCGGTGTGATATGTGTGGCGGCTAATTAGTCATTGTAGGGTCTTAAATAAGTCGTGTGAGGCGGCTAAGATAATTGTTTATTGAGGGGACATGGACAAAACTTTTTGAGTCTTTTTTTTCTCTCTCTTTTTTTCTTTCTTTTTTTTCTTTTCATATTGTGTACTAGATTTATTTACTTGCCTATAATATAAACTGTTTAGTCTTGGATAAGGCCAAATTACATTGGAAATAGGGGATCTGGGAAGGAAAGAGGGGTGCTAAGGACGACGTATAATATATATATATATATGCAACGAATCTAGCTTATTTTACAGAAGACTTTTTCAACGAATGTAGCTAGCAGAAAGATTAGCTTGCGTTATATAGTAACGTTCTTGATTATTAAATTGTATTGTTGCAGTTATATATTGTCAGATATATATATAGTTTGTGTTAATGAGGTTCTAGGAAGTTTGTGGGGCCTTATGTAGAGGGTACCGTTGGATGGACCTTGGGCTGTTTGAAAGGAGAAAAGTCAGATGATCCGTTGGTTGGGTGCTAAGGACGACGTATAAGTTAGATTGATTAATATATATTGCGGCTAATTGATTTAGGACTTGGGAGTACTATGAAAGAACATGGGAGGCGGCTGTGGATATACGTTAATTAAGAAGGTATGAACAAAATTAGTATCAGATTATTTGTCTACTATTTCTTTTTTAATGAAAATATGTGTAGTATTAGATATTCTATTGCCCACTTGCATTTAGATTTTCAAATGCTGAGAATTGAGGGGGTGTTCGTTTGGTGGACTCAACTTGAGTAAGCCCAACTCAAGTTGAGTCCACAGCCCAAATATGTGTTCGGTGAACTCTGTCTGAATTGTTATTCAAATCACAATTCGAGTTAATGCCCGTGAATTAGAACTCAACCACCGACTGAATTCCCTTTTTAACTCGAATCTGAGCTACAGTGAAAGATTTCTGCCAAACTCTGCTCAGATTCTCTGCGCGCCTTACCGTTTTCTTCCCTCTTCCTCCGAAAGCTCTCTCTTCTCTATCCATTCCCATCATCTACAGCGATGATTCCCTGATTCGTGTTCTTAAACCTGCGTGGTGAAGCTGCAACCCAGATCTTATTTCGTTTGAGCCTGATCTTTGTTTTGTTTGAGACAGATCTTGTTCCGTTTGAGCCAGATCTTGTTCTATTAACCGAGAAAATCTTTCCTCGCCGTTCACCGATTTGTCCAAAACGGAGAAAATAGCTCATTCATCAAATCACAACGTCCTCGCTGGCTGTTATTTTGTGTAGATGTCTCTACCACCGTCAATCTCAACCTCTGCATAAGTGGAGATATTGGGCCGGTCGTAGACGGCGGAGGAGATTTTTCCGTACTTCATCAGAATCACGTTTGGGGTTATTCACGGAAGATTATACTCATTCTTCCACAAGATCGAACACGGTAAGCCCTCCTCTCTTTGCCATACGATTTATGAGATTTGATTACATGTCGGAACAAATGTTAATATGAAAGTTCGCAGTGAACTAGGCCTTCACAACCTCTACACATTGCACGTTGTTCGGCAGTGAATATGCGCCCTCTCACAACCTTACTCATACTATTTGACGCAGTGGTCATGGGCGAAAACAATATCATTTCCAACTAATGAACATATCCTGCAAAACAACAGTATTTGAAAAACAACACCATCGAAAACAACAAGAATAAGTAAAGCGATGGAATAGTAAAAGGCAAGCATCCTAAAAACGAAACTATCTGAAAGACAACAATTGCTAATTTGTTTAAAAGACATTAAAAACTAAGCCCATTTTGAAAACGACGTAGTCTTTGGGCATACGATAATAGCATAGGAAAATGGTAGAATTATTCTAAAATATAGCAAGAGGAACATATTCTAAAAACCGATATCACATTCGGAAACTGACAACAGCATATGAAAAAGCATAATCTCAAAACGACATAAAACTAAAAAACAAGAGCATCAGACCAAAACAACTTGATCCTAATGAAACAACATCATACAAAAGGGGAATAAACTTTATCTTATCATATAGCGAAGATTTTCATTTTCAAAAAAATGACTATATAGTATTATTTGACATAATTTTAAAACATGACGTCGCCAAATATCAAACAAAACGGCATAAATTGGATAAAACGATAGAGTTAAGTAAACGGCAATAAATCAGTGAGGTGACAAATTATCAAATACAAAAAAAAATAATAGTAATAATAATATATGTACATATATAAATATATTAAATACGACACCATCGTATATCTGAGAAGGAGACAATAACTTTCCGAAATCGTACAGTTTCTCTCTCTTGATTTCTCCCTCTAAAACAGAAAACTGAGATCTCAAAAAACTGAACCAGATAAATAACTTGAATATGTTATCTATATCCGTTGAGAAAATGATGATGACATGGCACCGCCTCTACAGATAACCACGCGTTGCTCAGCTACTTGCTCCAAACCAGCATTAATAAAACGTTGCGTTTTAAGTTCACTGTTCTCACAATAAAACGACTTGCAGCATTCGTCTTCACCAGACATTAAAGAATGTCGTTTCTGTTCCTTTCTTCTTCTTCTTGTTAATTCACAAGTTTAGTTAAGAGAATATTCCTCACAACTAGCCTACGTATAATCCTATAGTAAAAGAGAAAAATGTTATAGCATACTGTCATATGTAAACAATAAAGTAGACAACTTACAATACTGTTCAAATCTTATCCGTTATGTTATATCCAATGGACTAGATTAAATAAACCTATTATAAACCTATATGTAAGAGCGTTGGGACCCATGGAAACTTTTTAGTATTGGATAAGGCCAAATTATTATGGGTGGAAATAAGATTATCTTGTATATATCTATCTATGTGCGAATATTCAATGCTTCTGTGTGATTACTTGAAAGAAAATTTTCCTCTGCCTTTTATTTTTACTGTCACTTTCTCTTGCGTCATTATCTAATAGAAAATAGGCTCTTTTAGGCTTCGTTTGGTGGAAGATTTTAAATCAGAGTGATTATAATTTTAATTTTAGAATCAGAATTATAATTCATGATTTTGGATCTAAATCATAATTCTAAAATCAGAACTAGAATTAAGGGTTTGAACCACTCAAAATTAAGGGGTGGTTTTAAAATTAGGAATAATTCTTGGTTTAAAACGTCACATCAGGGTTTAAATATTGAATCATAATCATTTAAACTAAACATTAATTTTGAGTGAATCAAATTATCTAATAGAAAATAGGCTCTTTTAGGCTTCGTTTGGTGGAAGATTTTAAATCAGAGTGATTATAATTTTAATTTTAGAATCATAATCATAATTCATGATTTTGGATCTAAATCATAATTCTAAAATCAGAACTAGAATTAAGGGTTTGAACCACTCAAAATTAAGGGGTGGTTTTAAAATTAGGAATAATTCTTAGTTTAAAACGTCACATCAGGATTTAAATATTGAATCATAATCATTTAAACTAAACATTAATTTTGAGTGAATCAAATTAGAATTACTTTTTACTTTTCAGAATCATAGTTTCGAGTTCTAAAACTCTTATACCAAACGTGCTCTTATTTTCTTTTTCCCCACTTTCCTTCCCAATCCCCACCCAAAAGCCCCCATGCAATGAATCTAGCTATTTATAACTGGCTTTTTCAATGAAACTTGTGTTGTGTTTCAATTTATATATGATATTTAAAGCGTGAATTAGAAATCATCCGTCAAAAAATTTGACTAAGCGTACAACACGAGCAAAAAGCTTGTTCATCATGTGAAATTGATTAGAAAATATGGTTACATGGCCCAATCTATAATATTACTCGCCAAGGATCCTATTATTAAATTCAGAGGAAGCCACTTGAGAGAAAACCCATATTGCTGTTATGCTGGCTAATGACCAATAAATCAAAGATTAGGACCGGGTATTGTGGGGGAAATGACGCAGGTTCAATCTCACATTGTATACCAAAAAAACAAAACATATTATCAAATTTGTCTCGGAACACATTATAGGGTCCGTTTAGTTCGCTGATTTGAGTTTTTAATTCAAGTTGAGATGTGACTTTATGGAGAACTTTTTACTGTAATAAAAAAGTTAGATATGACTGTTTTTAAAAAAATTTTACTATAGTAAAAAAGTTAGATGTGACTGTTTCTGAGAGCTTTTTATTATAATAAAACTCGAATTCTAAACTTGAATCGGTGGAATGAGCGGGGCATATGATGTAACTCAAGAATATCTGCACGATTAGGACTTCAAGAAACATAAAGACGAAAATCTCAATGAAATATATATTTATATATATATATATATATATATATATATATAAAGAGTTTGAAACATACAACGAGAGACAAACTCAACGTTCTCAGAAGAAAGAACATTACAGACAGGCAATCCTTTGGAATAACGTTCCAAAGTTTATTCAACCCTCAACCCATCGTGATACATATTAGCAGATCACTCTTTAGCATTTATTTTACAATCAAGAAGACTTTTCATCAATAATAGAACTCAAAGGATGATCACTAAGCCCGTCGCCACAGTCAACAAAAGTGTAGCCGACGTCCATAGAGCCTTGTTGCCATCCAACCCCATCGGTGTCCAGAGGTTGGAACACAGTGCTGTAGTCCAAATCTAAGCCAGCATTGCTGCATCGGTCAACAATCCTTGCAGTTATTGTGGCTCCAGTTCTTACATTTCTTAGCTGCGCACAACATCGAAAATTGACACGTGAGCTTTTTCAGGAGTTAGGCACTAATTTTTGGCCTAATAACATTTTCATCATAACCAAAGGTAACACCCTTTATAAACGTGTGTATAAAATATTAGGAAGCAAATATCTACCTATAATATTGGCAACTTTTAACCAATCGCATATTTACATGTCAACTTTGAGATCATTATCTTATTTGACAATTTCTAACTTGTTAAAAAAATAATAACAACCACGACGATCGCCAATATTCTCGTGTTGACCGTGCAAAATCCACTCTTAAAAAATAAAAATCCAACTATAAAAAACACTCCCCTATTGTTTTAACATTTTTGTAAAGATGGAATATCAATTAATCTGTTGTTTGCATTATTAATCTTACCCTTAAGCATTTGCCGCAAGCATCAGGGAAGGAAGAGCCCGATCCACAGAAAGCAGTCCAGCCATATTTGCTGCGCCATGAGTAGGGCTTGTTAGCATCATATGTTGAGCAATAAGCACTGACTGCCAACAAGTCCCAATTGTTCTGCGCAGGATTGTAGTAGTGATATGTTGCTCGCACAACATATTCAGGTCCTGGCGCTGGTGCGCCCCAGCAGTTGCTCTGGCAATTCACCTCCGGCGAGCAGTACTCGTACGTGCTGCCGCACCACCCATACTGGCTGCAGCACAGCCCGTTCGGGCAAATCGCGCCCCCGGCTTGCCGACCACATTGCTCACCTCTTGCGCCAACAGCTAGCCACGCCAAGCCTAATACTATAAGGCTAAAAGAAATCCTGCCCATAATTTTTTTTTTTTTTTTTTTTTTTTTGTGCCCAACTTTTGAATGCTTAAGATCACAACACTAGAGGCCTGCTGAATTAAATTGTATCCATTTGTGTGTGAGTGATCTTCTGATGATTGAATTTGTCAATGATGTCCCTATTGTTGCAATTATGTCGGATATAGTTCTGTGTTAACGAGAGTGCTGGGCAATTTGTGGGGCCTAGTGTGCAGACCGTTGGATGGTCCTTGTGCTGTTTGAAAGGAGAGAAGTCAGTTGATCTGATGGTTGAGGAGGGGCGAGGGCTAACTTGGACGTAGTTAGGTTGATTATATGTGGCGGCTAGGGTACTATGAAAGAACATGGGAGGCGGCGGGGGATAATTAATGTTAAGAGGGTATGGACAACGTTAGTGTCAGATTATTGGTCCACCGGATTTTCTTCTTTGATGTAAATACGTATATATATTTTTTATTGCCCACTTGCATTTAGAAAGGCTTCTTTTTTTTTTTGTCGTTTATGGGTAAGATATTAAGGCCTGTTCGCTTCGCGAATTTAAGTTTTTAATTCGAGTTAAGATGTGATATTTTTTAAAAATTTTTTACTGTAGTAAAAAAAGTTAGATGTGACATTTTCTGTGAGCTTTTTATTATATAAACTTAAAATTGAAAACTCGAATCGGTAAAATGAACGGGGTTTAAATAGCTTATATAAACTTTGGAGATAGTGTTAAAAATTATACTACTGTGATTAAGCGTTCGATCTAATATTAATCGGAGTGATTAGTGTATTCGAATATTCTACTCTTTGGCCTAATAGGTGAGAAATTACTAGTAAACCACGTAGATTGATTTGATTAATTGAGTGAAATTGATCGGTTTTGTAATGTTGTTGAACACCCAACTCTTTTTTGGAATTTGTGGTTATTGGTTTCTAACATATAATTATCAAAACTCTGCTTCCTTCTCTTTCCACCCCGTTTTCCCTTCCTGCCACGTCCTCTTATCTTTTCGTTCCTTGTTCTTCCTTGTGCCTTAATACTTTTGGTGATGATTTACCAACGATAGGATTCTACAAAACTAATGTCATTTTCATTTTTCTATATTATTTAATATGGAATCCAACTTGCATCCTCTCATAGTCAAGCCCTAATCCACCTTAATAATGTCATTTGTCGTAGTGGTCATGGGAGAAAATAATATCATTTTCAACCAATGAAGTGTGGGGATGGCAATTCATGTTAATAGGTAGTATTTGTATTCAATCCGTTTATTAATCGTGTCAGAAAACATCAATCCAATTACGACACATTTATTGCGCGTATAAAAAATGTCAACACAAATACGACATGTTTACTAATCATGTTAATCGTATCAACCCGCGCAGCCCATTTAAGTTAATATAATAAATAAATAATTGATACAATTGGGATTTATTTAACACGATCATAAAATGTTTAACAATTTTATTAATCAATTTACATTTTCTTTTAAGATAAACAAGTAAAATTTATCTAAAAATTTTGAAAGACATTATATATGTATTTAATAATCCATTTAAAACTTTTATATTATATCATATATAATTGATTTACAAATTACATACATAGTTAATCGTATTAACTCAGGTCATTTTGGATTAGAAATCTAACCCTAACCCAACCCTGGTGTCAATCTAATTATAACCCAAACTCATTTATGATAAACTTAAACCTACTAACTTCGTGCGAGTTTCAAGTCGCGTTATGTGTCAATTGTCATCCCTGCGACAGTGTGTGTAAAACAAGAATGTTGGAAACAACCAGAATTAGTAAAACGATGGGATAGTGTAAAGGCAAGCATCCTGAAAACGAAACTATCTGAAACACAACAATTGCATGGTTGAACGACATTAAAAATCAACACCAGTTTCAAAACAACATAGTCTTTTAACTATTAAAAAGAACACATTCTAAAAACTGATATCACGTTCAGAAACTGAAAACAACATATGGAAAAACATCATCCGAAAACGACATAATCCTAAAAAAAAAAAATATAATAAGTGCATCAAACCAAAACAACTTAATCCTGATGAAACAACATCATACAAAATGGATATAAACTATCAATATTATTACATAGCAAAGATTTTTTTTTAATGACTGTAAATTGACGTAATTCTAAAACATAACATCGCCAAATATTAAGAAAACAATAATATAGCTACACGATAAAATCAAATAAAACTGCATAAATTGGATAAAACGACAGAGCTATGTAAACGACAGGTGACAGACTATTAAATACGACACCATGGTATATCAGAGAAGGCGACAATATCTTATGCTTTGTTGATTTAGTTTGAGTTGTGGTGATTTAAATTATGGTGCATTGAATTGTGATTCAAACCGATATATGATGCTTTTGTTACCAAACTTTCTATTATTTAATCATATATCTTTTGTTTTGGCGTGATAAATAATTTAAACATATTAAACATTGAGCTTTTTTTGTGTTTTATAGATTTATAGAAATGAAACTACCTGGTTATAAAGAACCCGGTTAAAAATAATTGTCTTTTAAAAAAAATTGTGTCTTTGTTGTTGATTGGTTGAGAAAAGTGGCCTACTAAACAAAAAAAAAACAAAACAAAACAAAAAAAAAAAGATAAAACTATTAAAGTCGTTCAGCTATCCTGTGTTCTCAATATTATTAAAAATGTACCTTCGCATTGAAAAAAGTATCATTTTGATACCTGGAGTCCCTTTTTTGAACATAAAATCTCCGCGGAAAATTTTGAGCTAATATTAATTCTCTAACTAATTGTTCTGATCCACACATAATAACTGAAATGATTTTGCTGCGTTTGGAGTAAAAATTTGTCTCATAGTTCGGATAATGTATCTAACTTGTTATGATATTTTCTCTCATAAAAACACATGTAAACTGAGAATAATTCTGAATCATGATTTTGAACCCATGAACCAAACATCCACAAAATGTTCTTTTCCCGATAATCTCTCTCTAATTATTTTCATGCGTGCTAGGTTGCTGCCATCTCTCTTTCATTTTTAAGTTGGCATTATTCTTTTTTTTTTTTTGTTTCAGGCTAAAGCTATAAATACTGTGTATTTCCACCCATACAACTGAGCAACAAGCTTCATCAATCCCTTCAATTACTTGCACTTACATATTTTGTACTACATTGGAGTGATTTTTTCGTCCTCTTAGAATATTTGCTCCACTAACTTTTGCGTAATTGCAACTTTTTGAAGCTTATAGTTATGCTTAATACATGAATTTTGTTTGAAAATTAAAATCAAATGATCATTTAGCTTTATGCTCATCTGTGTGAACTTCACTAATCAAAATGCTAAATAACCATAGAATAAATTTGATTTTCATCTTTCTTTCATTCTACATATATATAGATATATATTCACAATCTCTAAAATATCATACAAAAGTAGAGCATATTTTCATTTCTATGTTGAATAAATTCGTCAAGCTGAGCGTGTACGCGCAGAGCGCGCGCTTATAACTGGTATCTATAAAAGTATAAATTTTTTCAAATCTTTTAATAAATGAGTATTAATTAGTGGGTGAATTTATAAATTTTTAAGGTGTAAATATAACCACTCTTTAAATTTTTTGTGAGAAAAAAATATTGTAGCAGAATTAATAATTTGAGTTTAAATATATAAAATAAACGGGCCCTAATCTTCTCTTTCACATCAATCAAATAGAACATTTTGTCCCTTGAGCACATATGTACACATTTTGTAAAACTTTTTTGGGAGGAGGGAAATAGTTCAAACTAAAACAAGAATAAAAATTAATAGGCCAAGATTTTAAATTAATAGTAAATACTAAATAGACTATTTTAATGTAAGTTTAGATCTACACTTAATTAAAATCCCTAAAATACGCTAATTACATACAACATAATCAGACTTTATTTTCTCCATCTTCCTCCTAAAAAACCCTAGTCTATGTTCTCTCTCTTTCCATACTCTCTTCGATCCCTGGCACAAGCCCAGTGATGGCTACGACCGTCACAAAATTCGAGTGGCGCGATCATCGCTAGACCGTTGACGGCAAATTTGCTATTGAAGGTGACCACGAGAGACGTAGAGATATGAAATCGCCGGAGAAAAAGTAAAGTGGCAGAGAGAATGTTGTCGGGAGGAAGAGAGTTACTGAATAGAGAGAAGATAGAAGACAATAGAGAGAACAAGAAAGGATGGAGAAGATTGAGCATAAAAGGAAAAAAAAAATTAATAAAAAGGTAAATTTAGAAAATACAATATTTTAAATTAAAAAGGCCTAATAATTTATAATCTTTAAAAAAAAATAGGCTAATTAATTCCACAGATTTTAAAAGCTGGCCTATTTACTATAATTTTTCAATTTTTTTTATATCACTATTAACTTTTATGATTCGTGGACGTTCTTATCATGTCTCACACATTAGCACAATATGTCTTTCGGTTAAGTATCGATAAATATTAGAGTTTCTTAATTATAACTCATCTATTATAAGTGTTGATGGCTATTGGTTAATTTATCTTCAACTTCCTTATTAAAAAAAAAAAAAATTCTCACTGTGTCAAAATTTCAACAAAGAAGTAATGGAGAATCCATGATGAGTGAGTCACTTTTTCCTACCGGTGGAAAATAATTAAACGGATGGCTATGGTTAGATTTTTTGTGGGGCCCATTGAAATTCCCAAATTCGCTGTGCAACAAAGCACCGGGGTAGTCTTGTTTAACGTTACTTCTTAAATGGCATTTACACTTGTTCATTGACTTGGGTAATTTTTGATAAATATCTCTACATGAATCAGATTTTTTATTTTTTATTAATAATTTTTTAATTAAATAATACATTAATAAAAGAGTATTTATCAAAACAAAAAAAATAAGGGTAAAGGTTTTGTATCTCAAGGGCTGATTCTCCGTTTCTTCCGTTGAGTCCTTTAGCTGCACTGACTCCGGCCCATTTGAAGCATATATGGGCCTGGATATCAACACCAACCTGCAGTTCGAATTTCAAGGCTTTGTTACCACACAAATAAAATAAAATAAAAAACAGAGAGAGAGAGAAGGATAATCTTACAAAACTCTTAAAAATTTTTGGATCATAATTTTTATTATTTATTCTTGATTCATAATATTTGTAATTAAATAATTACACTAATAAAAGAATATTTATTAATAATAAGGGGTAAAGCATGTATGGTCCATACCTCATGAGTCATAATTTTTACTCTTTACTCTTAATTCACAATATTTTTAGTCAAGTAATTACACTAATAAAAGGATATTTATCAAGAATAAATGGTAAAACGTATATGGTCCATGCCTAATTACCGTGTCATGTGATATCGTTGAGCTCGTTTCGTGCACCCAAGCCATGTTAGGAAAACCCTCATAGGCCATAGGTAATCAAGTGGGACAATTTATCTCTTAACTTCAACATTAATTTAAATCCCACTCAGAGGTTAATCAAGTTAAGAATAAATGTGTGATGTAGAATTCAATCCCTAAAAGCCTTCCCCGTGTCTTGGAAGCCCAAATTCCCTTGTTTAAGCCTTCCTCCTATCTTTTGGAAGCTCAAATCTATCTCTTAAAACCTTCCCTACCGCCAGAAAGTCTTGATTCATCATCTTTTAGCTCAAAAGAGGCTTTTCTTGTGTCAAATTTCTATCTTGGAGTAATGCCGTGTTTGCCTCCGAGAAGGTTTCTATACAAACCTTTGGCCCGCCTACAGAAGCTCTCTCGGAGCAATTTGTTTCGGGTGCTCCAAATAATGGCTACTTAACCACAAATAGCTTAATTCCGACCTGACATGACCAACATCTACTATGACCTCCAAAAATGGAAGTATTCAGAGTATTAAATGTGATCTCATGCATTCAGGGAGTTTTAGATTTGGGCAAGTGTTTTAATCATCATATATCTAAGAGCCTTGTTTCCAAATTCTCACATTTTTGGCTATTATTCCGATCACATCCTTAGACAACCTGACCTTTTTGCTCTGTGAAGAATGGAGTGTGCAGTCCTCTGTCACAGCGCTGCCGGATCTTCCACGGAGCAATCATCGAGAGCCTTATATTCCATCTTTAGTTGTTATTTTGTCATGCCAATTATAGATCGTTACTTCAAATGAAAATGTATACATCAGGCCCCATTAGGTCTCATTGTACAACTCTGTATAGCCGCCACATAAATAAACACACATTATTTATAACCAATTTAGATAAGTGAGACACATAAACATTTTTTTTTATAAGTCATTGCTTTGCTTTTATATATATTCGAAAAGGGCAGAATAATATATCATCCATGCTGTAATGGTTCAAAGAATCTAAAAAAAAAGGTGGAAAGTACAAAATTTCCAAATCCCAAGTTTTATGTTGGTAAATCCACATAAAAGAGATCTTGCAAATCCCTAGTTTTATGATGAAGAGATTTTCTCATGCCAAAAGGAAAAAGGAACGGAGTAATGTGCATCAACTTTAATGACTTTCAAGATTCTTGAAAAGGAAATGGAAATATATATATATATATATATATGTATATCTTTTAGATCCCCAATTTTATGTTGGAGATCTTTAATGTAACCAACATGTCCCGTTTTCATGCAATAAGCAGCGCGACACATGCATGTTCCTCTGGGCTATGTTAATTTTCCTTATTCCCTGTGAGTTGCAAGTTGTATTTTTTTTTTAAAGAAAGTTGCAAGTTGTATTTGTTTATAGGGAGGTTCTCTAATATGCTGGACGTATTAGTAGGTTAAGTTTTTTAATTATTAAATATCATATTTTTAACTTTTACGTGATTTTATGTAAATTTGATGGACAAAAAACTTATTATACCGATATATATTAGTGTACCGGAGAAAGTCATTTATTTATAACTTATTGCTACTAAAACAATGAAAAAAAAAGAAAAAGAAAACACAAACAAAATCACAATTAAAATATGAGACCTCCAGTAGGCTAGTCTATCGGTAAGGTCAGTTTCTACGGTTGAATCTATTAAAAATTACATTAAATTAAAAAAATATGTAAAACATATCATTTTTAATAAAAATTTAATGACTGAAAAGGAAATAAATTATCATTTTTTTCTAGTTCAACAGAGAGACTCCTTTAAAATATATATACTCCACCTGTCCATCAAAACAATATATCTCGAGTGCAACTTTAACAATTTGGGAGAGAATATGTAGTATATTTTTTTTAGTTAATTATAATTTTTTTGGCATGATTCTCTATAAATAATTTGCTTTAACTTTATCAACTTCTGATGAGAACCCATCAAATTAATGCATTTTGCAGAAAATATTTTATTGCCTTTGGTGGGGACAACGTATTGTGCATAGCTGTTATCATTGAATCATTGCAATTAAATTATATGAAATGAATAAACGCTCCCAACAATGTTCACATGGCCATGTATAATCCTGTCTGTTTGTTCGGAATCTTATTTTCTCCCAAACCAACCGGAAAAACTGAAATAAAGTTTATAAATAAAATTATGTACACAATGCAAAGAATCTCATCAAGAACCACATAAAATAGTGCACACCAATTTAGCAAAAAGAAAAAAATATATATGGGGAACAAATGCACCCAATGACAACTAACACATTGACAAATATTATTATTAGACAAAATCATACAAAAATAAAAAGCAAAGTTACACATGGCGAGCAAGGTAATATGAACATCTTCTATATTATTGCTCCTTGTCACCAAGAAACTTCCGAAACATTTCTCTCATATAATTTGAACATATTAAAGCTTGAAAAGAAAAAGGAAAAAAAAAAAAAAAAGAGTGAGAAAGAAAAAACATGGTACAGACGCATTCAAACTCCGTGCTCGATCCCTTTCGAGCCGGTTTGCTTCCATTTGATCGTGTCGGAGGGAGAAATTCGACCAAGTTCAGTAGTTCATTGCGAAAAAATTGCTTCAAGTTCTGTTCTTGCACTTCTCCACTGCTCTTGGTGCTGCATATTGGAGGAAAATAGCTTATTAGTATTTGTTTCTTTTTTCTATTTAGGCAACAAAAAATTGATTTCATGATCATGAAAATTAATTGATTACTAACCAAGTCCGATAGCTTCGGATCCTTTCATTATCCGTAATCGCTTGCATGAATCAACAAACATTCTGCAAAATCAAAGCGTGCAACTTATTAGAAACAATGTTCACATAATTAAGTTACTACATATTAAAGTTGATAAATTACACTGGTAATTGAGAACTTACTCCCATGGAACATCACCCACAAGCATCCAATCTCCATCTTTGTCTTCGTAAGTGGGCACATACTCAGAACCATTTAAAAGATCTATCAATTTGCTCTCATTCATGAAATCTTTCATTCCTTGTGACCCACAATTACCTACACAATTGAGCACAAAAATGTACCACTTCCTTAGTTACAAAAACATTCTAGCTCTACAATATTAAAGAAATAAAAATAATAACAAATTTAGTGGACGTACCAATAGTGAAGGAGCTGAACATTTTGCCAAGAGCATCAGAAAGTTCTTGGTAACTTTTGTACAACTTGAGGTCCACTTTACGTAGATATGGCGCACCATCCATGCTAACCTTTACAAACGCTGCGCTGCTGCTGCTGCCGCCGCCGCCGCCGCCTGCCTTTACTGCCTCATGATCTCCGCTGTTTTTTTGGGCAGAAACTATGTTCTTTCTGAATGATCTCACTGGTGGCCAACCCACAACTTGTGCCCTGATTTTCAAAGTCACCCCAATATTAGTATGATTTTCCCAATTTTTAATTTGACTTATATTAAGATTACGGTGTGTTTTGCAATACATTTCTAAGAAAAAAGAAAAGAAAACGAGACAAATACTCATTATAGTACATGGGTTTAAATTTTTATCGTTTATTCTTGATTAATATACTTTTTAATCGAGATAATATTAATTAAGAATAAAAAATAAAAATCTAAACCCATATGCATTTTGAAAGTAAGTTCAACAATTTTTTTTTTTAAGAAAAAAAAAGACCGAGGCTTAGTACAAATTTTTTTTTCTTAAAATGTATGTGCAATTCGAATCTCAACCAGTGATTAAGATATCAACGATCTTTATTTTCTTGTCATATTTTATTATACGTGACAGCTGATAAACTAGGATGTGTATAAATCCCAAAATATGAAGATAGGATTATAGTTCTACCTCTAAAAGAGATACTATAAAGAAAAGTTGGTAATAATAATATTTTTTTTGTTTTTAGAAATGTTTTTCTACCTATGAAGTGTCACTACGTGGGAGGAGAGAGAGTTGTCAAATGGAACTTTTTTTTGTTTCGTGTAGTTTTGTTTTTCCTCTGACTGTTCACGTTTTTACTTTTGAGTTGTTCCGCAATTCTTTTGGTTGGTTGAGAGAAAAGTAGTAAAGATTCCTTATGTTTTGTTCTTTTCCTTTGTCTTCCCGACAACCAACCAAAGCCTTTCAAAAAGGAAAACCCAATCTGCTCTGTATATGTGGTTAGCGTACATTGAACACCCATTGCTTTTCAAAACCCTTCAAACCGAATATTTTACACAATAATTACATTTTTTTTTTCTAGACATCTAAAACAGAATAATTAAAGAAAAGATCAATATCTTTCTTAAATAAATAAATAAAATAATAACTAAAGGCCACACAAAGATGATAATGTTTTTTAAGAATTGTTTTTATTGACGCATGGCTCACCATGCACCCCACTTTCCCCACCTTATTCAACAAACTAAGGCATATATTCCGGAGAATAAAACTAAAGAAATAATAATAAAAGAATATGTATACATTATCTCTTTCATCCGTTCATTCAGAAATATGCCCCTCTTGGAACTCTTTCATTTTTAACTTCAAATTTCCCGAAGAAATCATATATACTTTACATGTTTACTATTTCTTAATTTTCTTAATTTTCTTAATTTTAACCGTTGACCTATTTCTTAATTTTCTGCTTTATTTACTAATAATTATTGAACCTGTTAACTTCACATATTTGAGTTTTTAATTCAATTCGTTGACATTTTATGAGAATTTTATACTGTAATAAAAAAATTAAATGTGATATTTTTTTAAAAAAATTTTACTCTAAAAATTTAAAAACTCGGTGAAAATGAAGGAGGTTTTAATAACTCATTTTCATGCATGTAACTTAATTTGTTAACATGTATAGAAAAACCAAAAGAAAAAAGTAAAATTCATAATTAATGGACCAAAATGAAAGAAAATTAACTCACTTAGCGGGAGGCTTGACAGAATCAGTGGACGGAGAAACAGGAGAAGTCTTGATCTCTTTCTTGTCTACTTGATCCAACGATCCAGAATCCTTGGATGAAAGATTGAGCTTCAAATCAACGGTCTCCGGGAAGCCTCTTTTACCGTTATTCTTTGTTGCCTCAATCCCTCCTTCAGTAGCAGCAGCAGTAGTAGTAGTAGTAGAAGTACTACTATTTCCGCCCCCTTTTCCGCCGGGCAAGCCAAGGCGTAATTCCGTCTCTTCAAAATTAATCAGCTCCAGATGACCCATTTTCCGCTCTCTTTAATTTCCGTCCACTTTCCCCTCTATTATTGATACTATTCGCCCTTTTCTTTCCTTCCAATTCCTTGTCGTTTGCTTTTTTTGCTCTTTCCGTTGGCTTGAAAAAGTGGCACTGAGAGAAATCTGATGAGTCTTTGTTTTTTTTGTTTTTTTTTTTTTTTTGTGTAAAGAAAAAATGAGGAGAAGAGAAGAAGGTAGATGGGGAACAACGGTGAGATCTTACATGAGTCTTTGAGGTAAGCAGTTGGGGAACTTGGACGGTTGAGATGGTGCCACGTGGATAGTGAGTTTGTTGGATGGTTTTCTCGGGCTTGTCGGGGTAGTGACGTCATGGATGACGCTGTATATAGAATGATTGTGGCCAAGCAAGTGGACAGAGAGAGTTGGGGTTGGCCCTCTGTTTTGCCTTTTTACTATTTTGTTTCCTAAGACCCCACCAATCACTTTTGGGACTAATTGTGTACTAAAAATCTAATTAATTAAATAATTATTTGGTTCTATTTATGAGATGGTAAAACTTACAGTCTTACACCATATATAATATGAGAAAGTTTACAGAGAACAATTAAAAGCAATACTTATTTTCAAATGTCAAGTATTAACAGAATTAATCATTTGGTACTAGAGTATTTTTCACACTTTATTGTCAAAATATTTCATGCTGAGAAAGACGACAAACTTATTATTTTTACTCTTTATTTTTTTATTTTGTTGATAGATTTAAAAAAATGAATTATTGATAGTGTTTTATTTTTAATTTATATCATAAATTATTTATTTTACATATTTTTTTTAATCTGATGTGATTTTATTCAATTTTAATGACTAAAAGTAAAAAATTATCAATAATTTATTTTTTTATAATTTATTAGAGAAGTTCTATATTTCTTTATTTGAGATTTTTACAATAGAATATGGAAAAAAAAAAAAATACCAGAAGGGTAGTGTATTATTTTAAGTTATCATATATGTCTCGTATTTTGTTAATGTGGCATTTTTGTTTGTTTGTTTTTATATGATTTCAATTAAATCTAACCATTATAAAAAAAAAAAAAAATGTACTGCAATGAAAACTCTTCTTTATTTTCACTAATAAACTTTTACTCTCAAACTTCTCCATCTTCGTTTAAAATGTGGCAAAAGCGTTTGGTTTCTCCTAAGGTGATATGCTTGGTTGTAAATAAGAATTCATTTTATTTCATTTCCATTTTCCTTGAAACACGAGTCATTTTTCATAAGGCTAGGTTTCATTTGTATAATCATATGGGATAAGCATTTGCACAATATGTGGTCTACAAATTTACCAGCTCAATTATTTCTTATTTGTCCATTATCAATTAAAAATTGTTATTTGTCAATTATCAATTAAAAATAAAAAGACAAAAACAGAAGTATGGTTTATGCATATCCATAAAGCTAAAACTCAGGCTCGGCAGAGAGTTCCATTTATCTTCATGTACTATGAGTTAATAGTTACCTTATCTCGTTTCCAGCACTTTATGTGGTGTCCATTCCAAGCAAAAATACATCCTGGCATGGATTTTGTTTCCAACTTTTTGTACAAAAACAAAATTGGGAACATAATTTCAAAAAATAAGAACAAAATACCGAATATACAGGTTGTTGGTGACCCAACGAATCACAATATTGTATAGATTTTAATATCATTTAGTTATGAAAAGAATACTGATAATTAAGATTTTTCTGATAAGTCCTTAACAAATGAATAACGAAAATGTCATTTAATAGTTAATAGGAAAAGAATACTACTAACTAAGCATAAATGTCTTATTTTATTAATTGGTGGTTTATCTAGGAGATTTGGAAAAAATAAATAAACTACTTAAAAGTCTATTTATGTAATGTTGATTAAATCAACCTCACAAAGTATTTTATTTATTTATAGGGAGATTATCTAATACGCTTAGTATACCGGTAGGTTAAGCTTTTTTAACCGTTAGATATGCGTATTTTTTTATTTTTACGTGATTTTATGCAGATGTGACGAACAAAAAACCTGACCTACCGATATGTTGATGTACCAAAGAATGTCCCTTATTTATATCTTTAATTTAGTTTTTTATGTTTTATTTTTTTTCCTTTTTAGTGTGTGCCAACTTTCATGTGGTGGTGTTCTGGTGTGTTAACTAGGAATATGCTTTCCGATAGAGTGGCACATAATGAAAGACTATTATGCATATGATAAGTGCGTAATTGGGTATGGTTTTCTTATCAATTTTTCCATGATTCCTTACTTAATTCTTGAGTATTTTGTGTTTATTTGTGTTCTTATGTTTTTAGGTGTTTTGGAAGTTAAAACAAGTTTGGAAACTCAAACGGATCAATTTGGAGAAGTTTCGGGATTAATTTGGAGAAGTTTCGGGATCAATTTAGAGAAGTTTCGGGATCAATTTGGAGAAGTTTCGGGCGCCTAGGCCTTGAAAATAGGCGTCACGGCGCTTAAAACCACAAAATCAAGCCAGAAACCCGAGGCACTAGAGCCTAGGTGCTACAAAACAGAGCCATGCCGCCCAAGGCCTCGACGCTACAAAATGGGGCTGTGGCGCTACTTCGTGATAACTTCTGAATTTTTAGATTTTTGGACTCCAAATTTTACCCTAATTGACCCAAACTTGGAAATCTATAAATAGGGGACTTTGGGGCTTAAAAAGGGATCTTTTCGTAGAAATTCCAACCACCTTTTGGAGAGAGAGGAATTCATCAGAAATTCAAGGAGGAATTCATCAGAAATTCAAGGAGGATTCATTCGCGTGAAGATTTCTTCCAAGATTCTTAGATTTTTTTTATTCTCTTCTTCTTTCCTCTAAACTCCATGTGTTTTTCATTTATTTTTCATCGTGTTATTTTATCATTATGTTATGCTAATTTTCTTTTTGGTTAAGGGTGATGTTGAAACCCTAGACATGGAATTTATGTTTGAATGATTTGATATTGTTTCCAGTTTCTCAATAGAAATCGTTTATTTTCTTCCAATTTAATTGTTCATGATTATTTTCTTATTTTTTTGGTGCGCAACCAATTAGGATTTGAAAATTATCTATTGCTAGATTAGGAATTCTTGATCTGTAATTGTCTTGAGTTTCTAATTATCGGTAGCGAATTGTGGTCAATAATTACGAGAGGCTTTTGTGTGATTGCATGTGGAACATAACCTAGGTTGAATATTTCGAGCTTGTGTGTTTATTGCCTAGATTAACCTATCTTTTTTAACTTAATGCTTCCATTGAATTTAATCTAGAGAGCTCGTTCTAGGTTATTTGAGGGAAATGGATTAAATAAAGAGCTTATTTTATTTAACAATAAATTAAGGAAAGATTGGGATAGCATAGGTTATTGTTATCTACTAATGGTGGTTTCTATAGGAAATTGGGAATTTTATCATTCATTCATCATAATTCCATTGTCGAAAGGTGGAGATTAATCCTTTAACCGTCTTTTTATTATTTATTATTTTTTTATTTATTTTCAAGCATTGTTTTATTTGATTTCTTGTTTAATTTTAGTTTCTTTAGTTTAGAATCCAAAACCCCCCTTTTATTTAATTGCAAGATTTATAATTTATTAATTAAGATCAATCTTCTACGGGAGCGATTCTTACTCATTACTATATTCAATAACGACAAACTAAAGTAAGGTTAAATTTGAGGTCCTACCAATTTATCATCAGCATCATTAGGCAGATTAGATCTCCACCTGTTGATTCGGCTGTGAAGTTTCCAAGAATCAACGGAGGATAGAGGGTTTGATTAGTGGACCCCACATTCAGAATGGATGATGAAAGTCAACTCAACTAAGGGAACGAGAAAGAGAAGAAACTCATGTGCTAGACGAAGGGGACATTGTGTAACGCCCTCCGGAATTAAACTTGTTTAATTATGATAATTGTGATTTATTAGTGTGCCTAAATTGATTTCTTAATTAATCATGAGCTTTTAAATTTATTTTAGTATTTGCAATTTCACCCCCTATTTATTTTATTTATTTTTCCTAATTTTCTTTTCCTTCTATTTCTCCTTTTCCTTTTTCGTTATTTCTATTTTTTCCTTTCCCTTCCTCACGTTACTCTCCCTCTCTCTCTCTCTCTCTCTCTCTCTCTCTCTGTCTCGACACACTCTCTCTCTTTCACTCTCTCAATCTCCTGAGCTCTCTCTCTCTCACTCTCTCACTCTCTCTCTCTCTCTCAAAGTTTCCTTTCTCAATGGCCGGATTTAAACCAAAAACGGAGGTTTCTGAGAGATTTTCAACATCAAAGCTTGGATCGAGGTAAAACTCTTTGAAACTTACTTTAGATTTTCAGATTTAGCTTTGTGGAACTCGTTTTAGTCAAGTTTGGTGATTTTTGGTTTAAAATTTATTTTCAAATGAATTTGAATGGGATTTGGTGAAACCTTGATGAAAATTGAGGGTTTTTGATTCTTTGGACCCCATTTGTTGATTTGAAACTGGATCTATACATTTCCCTTGAGAATATGTCGAAGTCGGACCCAAAATTACAGGTTTTGGCTTTGTTCCTCGCGAATCGGCCATTGTTGGCCCTGGAATTTTTCCCCACCGGTTGACTGGTCCGGTCGACCGGTCACCCTTCCATAGGTCGACCGGTCACCTCTCCACCGGCTGACCGGTGGAGTTACACTTATTTGTCACCAGTCGACCGGTTCCCACTGAAACTGACCCTAAACAACCTAGAAACCTTGTTTTGACCCCAAAACTCGATGTGGGATTAACCTAACCTCATTTGAGAACTCAAAATGAGTGGATTAGCCACATGAATCCTTGCTTTCCATTCGATTCTCCGGAATAAATTTCCATTGTCAAAGAATCATGATTTGAATTAAGAATTGTTTATGAACATTGATTTTGAACTATGGCACACTAATATGATACAATTGCATCTAATTAAATGAGAATGTTTGGTGAGAAAGATCAAACTCTAAATTGTTGATTTTGATGGGAAAGATAGTGACACGATTGGAATTGGAGCCTCGAAGGCAAGCGGAGCTAGGGCTACGTGAAGATAGCCACAGGTTTGATATCCAACAGGTAGGATATTCTTGTCCATATCCGTGTTAGCCTTACTTTAAATGATTTGGCCAATGAAAATGTTTTAGAACAAAACATGATTAAAGCAAATGATTTTAAAAGAAATAGCATGTGAATGCTATTACGTTTTCCAATGATTTTGGAAATGAGATTTTAAAGAGTATCATTTCTTAAAATGAATTATTTAAGGAATGATACAACGCATGGTGGCCACAGAGATCGGGATGTGGGAATCGCATCCTTGGGGGCAGGCCCCGAAACCCATACGGATCCACTTCTTATTTAGTGGAATTATGGCTCTGCACTTTTCATAGACAAACATTTTTACCGCTTCTTGTTTAGTGGTATGATGAGCTGTACACTTTCATTATACATATATTTTCTACTGTGAGTATTTCTTTTTCTAAAAAGGGATGACCGGTTTCGGGTGTATATCTTCGGACCGTGAGTACATCTATTTTAAATGCTTTATAAAATTATATCCTACTGGGCCTTTCGCTCACCTTTCTTGTTTTCAAATGTATTAAACCCCTCCAGGAGACGCGAGGAGTAGTGCGGAGTAGGTAGCCACTACCGGTGATGTGGACTTGACCTCAGAAAGTGAAGAGTTATCTTTCCTCTTATCTTTTATTTCAAGGCATGTATGAGAGATTGTGGATTGTAAACTTAAATATTACTAGACTGTGGTTGATGTCACACTTACTTTTGTTCATATTCATGTATGCTAAACACCTGTGGGAATTCCTGACTTGATACCAGGGACGTGGTTTTAAATTGGTTTGGTTGGAAATTTCACCACCATTCTCGAAACTGAATCTCTCCTGAATGAAAGGGGCTCGTTTAGAAATACCTGGATGTTTTGGGATTTGAAAGAAATTAAAATATTTGCTAATCACTCTCTCAAACAGGTTTAAGTTTCTAAACGAGCCTCCACGTCACTAACCACGGTTTGGGGGCGTGACACATTGATTGGGCCCCACTAAACCCACCAATAGAACAGCATGTATGCATGTCATATAGTTGCAAGAACGGGCCGGCCCGTTCTACGTAGGCCCATACGAGACGTGAACCGGCCTGACCAAGCCCACGATTTTGGTGGATCGGGCCGGGCCGACCCATATAAGAACAACACTCAGCCCAACCCACATTATAGGCTAATTTTGTATGGGCCGTGAATGGGCCGGTCCATTTGAGCCCATCAACGAGTTAGGATGGGTAGGCCCATATTGGCCCATCGTGGGTTTAGATGGGCCAACCCATCTGAATCTTCAATTTTTAATTTGTTTTAATATTAGTTTTTAAATTTCTAAACAAGTTAATAAAAGTCTGAATAGTTAATGGAAATATGGAAAGAGATATTTATTTACGACTGTCTCATTAAAAACCTTTCAAAGAAAAATCCAGTGGGGCAAAATCTTGGTAAGAAAAATAAGTACAGTCAGGATAATTATATGTAAGATGTTTACAAAATTACTAAATAAATATCAAACAAACAAAAAATATAAAAAGCTTGATATGCCAGGCCTTACAAAAGGCATTCTCCAAGGCCATGTTCACCCACGAGTGAACATAACAAAAAATATATAATGATTTATATATATATATATGAAATTGAGCTACACTGGGACTTTCATGGGCTGGCCCATTGTGGGCCTATGTGGGCTGATCAAGTGGGTCTTACATGGGTTGGGCCATGTTGGGCCTGTTCGTGCCGGCACGGTACAGCCCAAGCCCGGCTTGGCCCATGAATTTTCATGGGACATACTAGGCTAAGAAATGCTAGCCCAGCCCAGCCCGCTAATTTTGTTAGGTTGGGTCGTGCCTTAAACAGTATCGTGCAGGCCCAGCCCGACCTGACACTGTATCAGGATGGGTCCAGGCCGGCCTACGGGCCTCGGCCCATAGTTACATCTCTAGCATGTCATGGGAGGGCCTGATTAAGGAGGTTTACCGGAGAAACTCTCTTAAAAAAATTACCATAAAAAGGCATGAATAAAAAGCAACAAAGAAATATTACAATTAAAGAGTGGTGGCAAACATAATCTAATAGTAAATTTATATATGGTTTGTAGAATTTATCTCTAAAAAAGGATAAAAAGATAAATATCTTTTTATTCACTAAATCGGTGATTTAAAAGTAATGACATTAATTAAAGATATAAATTTATAAGGTGTATATTTTGAAATGATTACAACAGACTGGAGGAATAACTTTTTTGGGGCGTAACAAATAATATATTGTACTATAAAATAAATGAAAATAGCACAAAAGATTAACTACAAAGCATAAATAAAAGAGAGACACAAGAAAAATATGAGAGACTATTATTTTATATTCTTTCTTTCACTTGTAATAGGTGTGTTCAAAACAAGCTAATACAACTTCTATTTATAAGCTAGGAGTCATGAGTAAAGATAGACCAAAAGATACAAGTTACATGAGTTACATACAATATTAACATGGAAATTATGAACATATAATACATAACATTAGGGGAGGAATTATGAAGAGATAATGGGATCTAAATGAGAGGTTATGGAATACCAAGAGGTAACATTCACACTTAATTGATTTACAATACTCCCCATTGGATGTCCACCTACCAAAGAATATGTCTTGTTAAAAACCTTACTAAGAAAAAATCTTATGGAAAAAAATCTTAGTGAAAGGAAAAAGAGTGCATAATTCTTGTAGGATTTGTGTTGGAACTGTCTCATTAAAAACCTTACAAGAAAAAATCCAATAGGACAAAACCTATACCAATGAAAAAAGAGTACAGTACGTAGTAGCCTCCCCCTCATGTCAACATGTCTTTTTCAACAACAACAAGATCTTTGAGTCGACGCGTATTGATCTTGTGCATCAATTTCTCAAATGTAGCTGCAGAAAGTGTTTCAATTAACAAATATGCCAAGTTGTCACTAGAACAAATTTGATGGACGCCTAATTCTCTTGATTTCTGGAGTTCATACATGAATATAAACTTTAATGAAATGTGCTTGATTATGTCTCTTTAACTCAGGTTAAACAGGTTGCATCTCCTCGTATAACACTATTGGAATTCCTTTAACGAATGAACTTACCTCATATTAATAGCTAATGGAATACCAAGAGGTGTCATCCACACTTAATTGATTTACAATATATTGCACTTATTTGAATACTTTTTTAGAAAATAGAATATCCTTGCATAGAATTTCATCAACCAATCCTATTCTATTGACGATTAATTATACATGTTTATATAGCTCTAGGGTCTAGACAATTGGATCCCAACCCAAAGAAAATAAATGACCACAGAGAGAGAACTCAATGAGTGCTACAATTCAATTGAGATAATATGATTCTTAACCCCACAACTCTCATTAAAAGGCCTATACTTAATCACATGTCATCACTTTCTTGAAGTTTATCCTTGAAATGGCCCCCACTGCTACTAATTCACTATCAACTATTTAAATGTATTTGTCGGGTAGGTAAAATTCATAAATTATGAAGGAAAATGATGGCTCCAAGTCTTATTTAAAAAAAAAAAAAAAAAAGATTTTTTTTTTGCACTGTTGGTATTGGATTATTAGTATGGCGACAATTTTTTCCTTGATCTATTCCTAAATATGACTTTGTTGTCGTTTTATTCCTGACTATGGAACTCACAATGATTTTAGTTTAACACAAAACTCTTATATTTATTAAAATGTTGGGAGATAAAAGTAAAAAACCAAGTAAAAAAGGGTGTGTCTGTCAACCAACATTTATCTTTGGTCACAACTCAAAATTTTCCCTTGGAAAACTGACAAAACACAGAAAGTAAGCTATGACAAGGACTTGCCTTGCCTCTCGGTACCAAACAAAAGTGCGGATGGCCCATGCCAAAGAATCGACAGTCAAAGGCCCTCGTGTGTTCGTGGGCCAGCTCATGAGGCCCACTGCCCACGTCTTAGACCCCTCATTCGTCTGCCCTCATTAGGACCGCTACCACTACAGCCCACAGTCTCCTGGCTCTATCGCCATCCACACGCACCACACGTGTGCCATTAATGTGCTTGGTGCTGGTACTCTTTTTCCTTACTTTTTTTCAAAAAAATAAAAATAAAAGTTGTCAATCTTGGTTTTATTTTTTACTTTTTCTCTGATGGGTCAATTTCGGCTTATACAATCGTTATCCTTAAAAAATAAAAAAAATTACTTTTAAGAGTGTGTGAATTTATACGTTTATTTTTTATTTTTGATAAATGTTATTTTGTTAGTATAATTATTTGAGTAAAAAGATTATAAATCAAGAGTGAAACATAAAAATCATGACTCATACACTTTTAAAAAATATTTATCAAGATTACTTTACTACATATAATTTCTTAAGTCTGTACTGTCCCGCATTTGTTTGGACTCTCTCATCCACACACAAAAAAAAAGTAATTTTCCAATCTTTTTCTTTCTTTAGGGGAGTTTTGCGAAAACAAATTTCAATTGTCCCATTTCCGATCTCTTACTTCCTACCTCCTTATTGCAACATTTCTAGGCCCTAGCCACGAAAAAAATAAAATAAAATAAAAATAAAAAAGAAAGAAAAAGAAAACTCTTGTTGCTATATCCCCACGTAAGCAAGTAAAAACATGATTTGTACGGCATGTTGTACTCATTTTACCCGCAATACCTGCCAAACTGAAGAGAAGCTCGCACATAAGAAATGGTCAAGGATAGTAACCATTTCCTTGATTTTAAGAATAGGGAACGGTTTTAAATTATAGATTTGTATCGGGTTCTGTTAATTTTTCTAAAAAATTTCTTGCTTGCAGTACATTAGTTACGCGTGTTTGTTTTAAATTAGGTTAACACGTTACAATAATTGATTGGTGTAACACAAACTTCACTTGTCACTCTTTTATGACGTGTAATAATAAATAAATAAATAAATAATACAAAACATCATCTAAACCTAATGTCAAAATGTCAAGCCATGATTTTCATGAACATTTTAAGATCTAATCCCCAAGGCTTGAAAATGAAAACCTAAACGTGGCTATGTTCAGTTCACGAGTGGGTTGTCTCCTCCCTACCCTGCCTAAAGATTCAATGAGAAAGCGATTTTGATACCAAATGCATTAAATGAGTTGTAGATAGATCTCGCAAAGTTACATTCTACATTTTCGTCGTAATTTTGTGATATTTTCCTTATTCATAATCCTTACGCACACATGACACAACAGCTTCCTCAAAATTTAGCCAATATTGTTATCTTATTATTACAAACAAACCCTATATTATTAGCCAATATATTTTACCAACTTAAATTTTTAAGAAAGTTAATGAGCTAACACAACGTTAGAGTAATTTTAAGTTCAAACTCAAACTCACGTGTTTACATAAGTTGCGGAATATTTATGCTTGTTCATTAATTTTCTATTGTAATAAGAGATTTTCATAATTCTAGCAAAAAAAAAAAAGAGAGATTTTCATAACCCCAAATTTAAAAGCCAAAAGTGAGCAAAACTCCTCAAAAAAAAAAACATAGAAAAAGAAAACAGAGAATATTTATGTAACAATGGAGAATTGGAAAAAAAAAAAAAAAAAAAAATGAAAGTAGAGAGGTTGGATGATAAGGAGAAGCTCAATTAGCTGGAGTAGGCTTTTCGTGGGGCCCATTTTGGTCGGGGCTAGGAAAGGGTGTGGGGGCCTTTGATAGGCTGGCCATTATTGGGTGTTTGGTGGGCCCCAGCCAGAGGGTAAAGCAAACCTCAATAAAGTAGTGTCTCACAAAATCAACCAAAATCAGTGGACCCTTTGTGTCTGCGGTCCTTTCCCCTTTAGAGATGAGTTTAATTTGCCTTTTGGGCTATTTGGCCCACGAGACAATAGTCGCTTTTGCAATTTCGTGATTTTATTTATTTAATTATTTTTCTTTTTCATTTTTGGGTCCAAGTAAACCACAATCCCACTTGATATAAAACATGAAGGTGTCGTGCTCTAGGGTTAGTAAATTTAGGCCCCGTTCACTTCGCTGATTTGAGTTTAGAATTCGAGTTGAGATGTGATTTTATGTGAGAGCTTTTTACTGTAGTAAAAAAGTTAGATGTGATTGTTTGTGAGAGCTTTTTATTGTAGAAAAACTCGAATTCTAAACTCAAATCAGCGAAGTGAACAGGGCCTTAGAGTGTTTGGTTCCAACTCAAAGTTTAAGCTTATCCTATTTATGTGTAACCTAATCCGGGATTTAGCTATCCTTAAAGTACGGGGACTTGGGCATGTGCTATTGTGACAAGGAAATACAGACAAAAATAATTGTCTTAAACCGCTAATTATGATCATGTTTTAGAAGACATAATGAAGCTTTAAGACCTGAAATTTTACTTGAAACAATGATTGCTTTTGTTTCATGATTGTGTTTATGAGTTTGTCGTCTTCACGTGAAGGGTTATGAGCAGATTGCTAACATAAGGTAACATTTACGCTACTTGCATGATCACACCTATATATATATATATATACTTGTATTATTGTTTTCACCTGATAATTAGAGAAATTTTAGATAGAGAATAATAGTTTAGTTTTATTAAACTTTCATTTAAGTTCAACAAATTTTTTTTTTTTTTTCCAAATATAGCTTTGTCTCGGAATCTATAAACATATTATACAAAATATTGAATGTTTTGATAAAAAAAAATGCATTTAAGAAACGCGGAATCTATAAACATTTTTCCTGCTGGTTTGTTAATGATAAATTAAGGTATCAACACAATTTAGTCTAATCACAATAATTAGCTTCATTTGCCTTTTCGTCTCATCTAGGGGCCATTTCATCTTCACGACTGTATGAAATGAGACATATATCAGTAAATTTTTTTTTCTTAAACAAAGAATGAAATACATCGAATCATGCATATACAGAAATGATATGTGAGTTTGTTTTGTCCAAATGATACATTTTTCATCAAGATAAATTCATGTATAAAAAGGCCAATTAGTATTTTAAAGTCGTCCAGACTTTATACGATTAACATTCCTCTCTTATCAAAAGTATATTAAATGTAGTCACATTTATACTAATGAAATTAAGTAGTAAAATATCCACTATTACGAGTTGCTGACTTGTAGTTATCCCAAGTCACAACTTGGATTGGTTTGAACTACTTTTCTCTCTCCCTCTTTTTTTCTTTTTTCTTTTCAAATTATTCCAGACAAACCAAGCTGATCTTAAGGCTCGATCGCATTGGATTCTTTTCCCCCCTCATATTTCATTTATTTAATAAGAAAATCCTATAAGTAAATAAATAAATAAATAAATAAAAATCTTGAGGAACAAAGTCAAACTTTTGCATTTTGCTTTCATATGTGAGCTATCAAAGGGGGAAAAAATTCTATAGTCTCACTTTTGAACAACACTCAATATGGAGGGTTTGGTTTGCTTTGAAGGGCTTTGCTTTACTTTTTCAAAGCATACCCCAAACACAATGGGGAGGCAAGGTCTACCCAATAAGCCCAATGAGCTAATTATTACACTTAAATGAGGAACTCCCTAAATGTAAGGCAATGGCTCATGGATGCCTGCCCATACCCACATGAAACTGCCTAAAAAAACTTCTCAATTAGGTCCCTACCCTTATCTTAGCCCTCTAAAGACCACCTCATGCGTTGCCCACCAACGACATCCCATGTGGACCCACCCACATGGGGTGCACCCTACCACCCCCCCTATCAATCTAACGGTCCGCACTTGTTTGCGCGTAATCCTTGGATCAAATGTACCTCGTCCGATTAGAGGAACCAGTCCGGTCTTCAATATGGCCGGCTTAGGGCTTGTCCCACCTTTGTCCCCATAATGTAAGGACAAGTTCCTCAACTGTCCTGTTTTTGGGACAAACACAATTAGCTCCTATGTCCAAATTCATGCACATCACAATTCTATACCATGTAAATTAATACCCAAAAAATAATAATAATAAAACATAAAAAAAGCTAAAAAATGCTATTCTCACTCTCTCTATTAGCACGTAGCCTCTACTTTCTCTTAAAACTTGGCCTTTTTCTGTTTCAGTACTATAGTCCACGCGCCATAGGCAGTAGCAGTGTATTACTTAGAAAATGTTATTATTATAATTATTATTATTATCATTTTCCTTTGTCTTACTTTCTTCTATAAAATAGGTTTGGAATTCGTTTAGGTGCATCACACATTCTCTCAACCTCTCAACACCGGAATACATACACACAGAGATCAAATATATTGTTCTGAAAGTTGGAAAGCGTCAAAGATTTACAGAAGAGGAAAAGAAAAGGAAATAATTTGTCAAGAAGATCACATGGCAATGTTTGCGAAAGACGATCTCAAAGCCACAGAGCTTACGCTTGGATTACCAGGATGCGCAAGAGGCAACAAGAGAGCTTTGGCAAACGACACAAATGAAGAACCTAAATCTACTAACAACACCACCCCGGATGCCAAGAAATTTAGTAATGACGACCGAGAAAACGCTCCACCTACAAAGTAAGCAAATATTCTCACGAAATTCATCAATATTTTCTTTTTGTTTTAATGATTTCTGCGTATGAATTGATGAAGATTGACTAAATATTGGCATGTGTTACAAAATATGTGTAGGGCACAAGTTGTGGGGTGGCCACCGGTGAGGTCATACCGGAAAAACTGCTTCCAAGCAAAGAAGACGAATGCAGAAGCCGAAGCGAGCGGGATTTATGTGAAAGTTAGCATGGATGGAGCACCATACTTGAGAAAAATGGATTTGAAGGTGTACAAGGGATATCCTGAGCTTCTTAAGGCCTTGGAAGACATGTTCAAGTTCAAAGTTGGCCAATATTGCGAGAGACAAGGCTACAATGGCTCAGAATTTGTGCCTACTTATGAGGACAAAGATGGAGATTGGATGTTGGTTGGCGATGTTCCTTGGGAGTAAGTATTAAATTTGGACTCTTTTTTTTTTTTTTTTTTTTTTAATAAATAATTTCCTATAATTAGTCTTATTGCCCATTTTAGATATTTAAGCTAATTTTTCTTTGAACTTATCTTTGTGTACAGAATGTTCATTTCTTCATGCAATAAGCTGAGAATCATGAAAGGCTCGGAAGCTAGAGGCTTGGGCTGTGCCGTGTGATTCATGATCATCGGATATAATTTGTCATGGTAACCAAAGGGGTTAACACTTGAGCTTGGGCTGTCGGTGAAGAAATATAACCTTCAGATCTTTGATGTTTTGTTGCGGAATAGCAGCGGAAAGTTTGGCACAGGAATTAATATGTTCTCTACAGGACAAAGAAAAAAATATATTTTTTTTAATGCAAAGAAAGGCCCTGTGTATTTTGTTGATGATCATATGTATATATCCGATCTCCGAACTCAACTGTACATAGAAGGAAAAAAGAAAAGAAAAAGGCAAACTTTGAGTTTGTAATTTCTAATATTGCTTCAATATTGTGAGAAAGTTATCTTGCATTTGGCACGTGTTAATTAACCTGATCTATGATCCATCGGATTAATGATACGTTACAAATTTCACGCTATTTTATCATTCTATTCTAAATCTCACTTTTTAGCTCCGGCATCTTTTGTTCTATTTTGACTTGCGAATTTTAAGACATCATAAATTACACTCCAAACTACGTCTTTTGTCCTTGTTTGGCCCTTCAATCACAAAAATTAAAAGATTCGACGGAATCAACCTAGTGAATCTCACATTATTTATTAATGAAAAGTATTTTAAACAGATCTCTTTATCAGGATGAATTTAAAGAAATTTCGCCCTTACATACATCGTTTCGTCATAATTGTTTTTATTTTTAATTTTAAATTTACTTAGGTGTGATTTGTTTAAAATGACCTTATTAACTAAGCATGTGAGTATCACACAATTGATTCCATTGAGATGTTAGTTATTTTTGCCTCAAATATGAGACAAAAAACATAGCTTATGATGCATTAATATTTTATAATATTTTAAAATTCAAGAGTGGAAGTGGGATGAATAACGTAGTTTGAAGGCAAAAAGTGAAATTATAACTCTTTCATTTTACAATTATTAAAGAGCAATTTGATTAATTAATTTCGATCCACCAAATAACACATACTGGATCTTACCTGCATAATTTTTGCAAAGAGTTTTCTATTCATCAAACATAAAAAGAGGTACCCTTGTATATTTTGCGAGACCGAAACAAGGAAGACGTGTTGGCTCACAACACTGTTTTGGATCAGATTATATTGATCAAGAAATTTTGATAAAAATTGCTCCAACCGGATGGTCAAACTAGTCACGAATTTAACAGCATTGACCTTTTTTTTTTTTTTTTACAACATATCGATATATATATATATATATATATATATATATTAAATATGGTTGTGATAACAAAAGTTACCGTCTCGGATAAATATCAATATTGTCGCTTTTATTGATTGGCTCCATTATTGAAATTTTGCCAGGTTAAATTGTTCAACTGAAATCCTATTAGTCTATTACGTGAAAAACTATGCAGCAGTGGGATTTAAATAATTATATAACAAAAACCGGAAATATATGGAAACTTTAAAGTAAAACTAAAAAAAAAAAATGCCTCACGAAAAGTTTGTTTTTTTTGCAAAAAACTTTTCATTATCAATTCTCTTATGTTTGTATGCTAGTTGACTTTTTCATGATTTTTAAGTTATATATGGTGATTTTTGAAGTATTACGATGAAAAAGTTGGTGATAGCCATGAGCCACAATCAATACCAGCAATGCTAAAATACCAAGGATCGTCGATCGACGATAATAAGGTATTATGGTACGACACCAACTGACTAGCTGTTACTGATTGTTGGAATTTTTAATATCATGGGACGCGACGAGATGTCTCTAACTATCATGGTAGAATAATGCCAGAATTTCTAGTATCATAACATGATACGGTGTCAAAAAAACAATTTTTGCTTAATTATTTTTAGAGTGTAAGTTTAAATTTTTATCTTTTATTCTTGATGATACCTTTTTGATTAATATAATTATTTAACTAAAAAAATTATAAATTAATAATAAAAAGTAAAAATTCAAACCATGCATTCTAAAAGATATTTGTTTTCTTTCTCCGCAGGCCAAATGTCATAGTGAAATACTTATCAAGACCCTATACCTCTAAACGCCATGCGGTTACCAATATAGTATCATGCTAGGTTATCTCTAAGTACCATTGCAGGATATCCACCGTCACCGGCGATTACTGTCGTTTCTTAGTATAAAAATAAAAATAATAATAATAATAATTTAGTTGTATTTTAAATGTCATAACACGACATTTTTTGCATAATTTTATTTTCAAGACATAAATGAATTATGGAAAATAATAGAAAATAGGCCAATATGAAAAGCTTAAGAAAGTATATAGGCCAATTTGTAGTTATAGAAATTAATAGGCCATAATTTGTCAAATTATTGTTCATAACCAGATAAGTTATGGACAAACTTATCAAGTTATGATTTATAGCCAGACAAGTTATGGACAATAACTTGTCAAGTTATGGTTCATAACCAGAAAAATTATAGACAAAAATAATAATTTAGTCTATTTATTAACTTATATAAACTATTAGCTTATTAATTTTAGTTCATCTCATTCTTTCTCCCGTAATTATATACATGAACGGTGGCATATCTTGCCTTTTGTCATCATAGGCCCTAAGAGTCTTGGCCCGTGATATTTTAATGGGCGTTGTCGTTTGGGCTATGTCTACGGGCCATCTAGACGGGAACACAACCCATCTGGGTTCTGTGTTTCAGTTTCACTTTCCGAGGCTCTAAAGAGTAAATGCATATACGATCGAGGAAACTAGAAGGCAAACAGTGAGTCAGTGACCTTAGTTACTCTTAAAATACGAGTATAATCAGCAAAAGGATCACGATAAGCGGAAGAAAAGTGTTATTATGTAACTTCTATTATGACATCAGAATACTCTCTGCTCCCGTAATCTGGCTGGCAACCATATGTAGCCTATGAAGTTTTTGTGTGGGTATAAATAACATGGTTACTGTATATATCGAAGATCTATAGACATATACTTTGGTAAAAGCAGAGTATTTAAGATCTATGCTGGAGTGATTAATTATGAGGGGGAAAGTCTATGGCCGTGTTTGGAATTGATCCCGTTTTTATTTTTCACGTTTTTTAAGAAAGAAAAAATAAAAAAGTTTCTAAAACGGCGTTTGGCGCAATAAAAACAAAAAACATAAATGAAAATAATTTGTTGGTTTAGTGTAAAATGAGAGATAAATGAAAAACGATATTTAGTCGTTTCTCATTTTTTATTTTCGTTTTCTCCTCTTTCGAGCAGAGAGAAAGAAAGACATTAATGAATTTTTTTTATATTGAAAATAATTTCTTGATAAAACTACCAAATGCATTTTCAAAAATGAATTTTCTCTGAGATTGAAAACGTTTTCATTTTTATTTTCATACAAAAAATAAAATTATTTTAGAACGAATTTCAAACACGCCCTATATTTCTTTTATGGGTATGGGAGGACCTTCCTAATGGTAAAGCCCATTTCTTTCTATTAAATTTTATCAAAATCACATAATATTACAAAAAAAATAAAGAATATATAATTTTTAATACATATTTAACTAATAAAAATGTAACCTTTTGATAGTTCAATTTTTCAGTATGTACTAGAAAAATATCATCTTTTATACGTCAACAACAATTAACAATTAGAACACTATCTTTTTGTTGTTTTGCAGCATTAATTCTAATTAAGGGCTTCAATGAGGAATCATGGATTTGTACATAGTATGTACATAGTAAAGTAGATATTAAATTCTTAAGGCTTGTTTGGTTCATGCGTTCAAATAAGTGATTTTTGATTCTCGTATTTGAAATTCCATTTTTTTATGAGATGAAAACACTGTAACATAATTAAAATCACGAGTTTAAACACAAGAAACAAACGGGCCCTAAAACTTGCAATAATGGACATGCACCATCATTTCCAAATCTTTTAAAATTTTGTTTTAGGTATTGTTTGGTATAAGGGTTTTGAACCCGGAACTATGATTGTGATTCAGAATCAATGTTTATTTACAAAAAATAAAAAATGATTATGATTTGACTCACCCTCTATTGTTTTCTGTATTCGTCTCTGATTTTGAATCATGATTCATAGTTTTCTACATTATTTTTCTCTCACAAAAAATACACGTAAAACGAGAATGGTTTTGAATCCATGAACCAAACATTTATGATGATTCTGATTCAAGGTTTAAACCCTAATGTGATGTTTTAAACCATAAATCACCCATGATTCTAAAACCACTCCCCCTTAATTTTGGGTGGTTCAAACCTTCTATTCTCGTTATAGTTTCAGAACTATGATTTGGACCCAAAATAATGAATTATGGTTATGGTTCTAAATTCAAAACTAGAATCACCCTAATTTGAACTCTCATATCAAACGAACCTGAGGGTGTTTGGTATGAAGATTCGTGATATGGTTCGAATTATGATTTGTGATTCGTTACAATATTTTTTATCATAAAAAAATACATAAATTAAAAATAATTTTAAATTATAATTCTGAATACGTGAATCAAATGTCCACAATTTGTTTGTCACCCGTAAAATTTCCTGTTATTACATTGTTAATTTTTATCATGTAGATGTAGTCGCCAATCGCCATGCACAATCCTCCCCCTTTTTTTTTTCTTCTTTTAGAAAAAAAAAAAAATAGTGAATCCTTACTGTACATCGCCACGTGGCAAGTTAAACTCTATGAGTAGGACCCATCCATTCCTTCCTCCTCAATTCTCTCACTCTCCCTCTCTCTCTCTTCGAATTTTCTGTTTCTCTCTCTAGAACGCTAAAAAATCCAGGGAATCGACGCGAACACAAACATTGCGAGAGAGAGAGGGAGCTGAAAGAGCTCTTCTTCACTCTTCTCCGATTCCGTTGCTGTTCGAATTTCCCCTAACCCTAGCTTCCATGTCTGGCCTGTATTGCTAGATCCTCGAGCTCCGTCCGTCCGTCCTTTGCATCCTCAATCAATGGCCGCCGAGCTAGGGCAACAGACGGTGGAGTTCTCCACCCTGGTCGGCCGTGCCGCCGAGGAATCCTACCTCTCCCTCAAGGAGCTCGTCGAGAAATCCAGGGATTCCGACCAATCCGATTCCGAGAAGAAGATTAACATCCTCAAGTACCTCGTCAAGACCCAGCAGCGCATGCTCCGCCTCAATGTCCTCGCCAAATGGTGTCAACAGGTCCGAACCTCCGCTTTCTTGCTCCTTTTCTATCTTTTCGCACGGTGTTTTCATGTATTGGACCTGGATGGTTTCGGCGTTTTCGCTCACATGTCAATTGGGACTTCAAAAATCGCGCCTTTTAGGCCCCTTTTTTGGATTTTCTTGCCGGTGAATGAAAATTTAGGGTTTTTATGGGGTGGAAGATTTGAATTTAGTTCGTTTAATTGAAAGAATGTATATTTGGATTTGGGGACTTGAGCGGTCGGGATTGCCCGTGCTCGGAAGCTGGTTGACATGGGAAGATATGGATATTCTCAGCGTAGTTTGTTTCTTTCTTGCTTTCGGATGTTTGGAGTGGAGGTTTGGTATTAGTTATGGGGGGTTTGGACGAGCAATTTTGTCACTTGGAGTAGCTTTTGCCTCTTAGGTGTTTGTTTGGGGCTAAGATGACTTGCGATCTAGATTTTGGAAAAGTGGATAAATTTATAAATTTAGAATTTTCATACTATGTTTGAAGTTATGAACGTCTAAGATGGACCGAATTAATGTTATTCACCATAATTTTATTGGAAACAAGATGATGCCAGTCAGACGTGTAAGGAGAAATTGTATATGAAGCGGATTGGAGGGAGACTAGGGCATGAATACCGAACGAATAGGCATCTCATTTTTCACTTTTGTAGGTAGTATTTATGAGATTAGATTGAAAGGTTTATTTGATTATTCTTGCCATTTGATTTGCAGGTTCCTTTGATACAGTACTGTCAGCAGCTTGCGTCCACTTTGTCGAGTCATGATACTTGTTTCACTCAAGCTGCAGATTCGTTATTTTTTATGCATGAAGGACTGCAACAAGCTCGGGCTCCGGTTTATGATGTTCCATCTGCCATTGAAGTTCTTCTAACAGGTTCTTATCAGCGTTTGCCTAAATGTATAGAAGATGTGGGAATGCAAAGCACATTAAACGAGGATGAGCAGCAACCAGCTTTGAAAAAATTGGACACGCTAGTAAGGTCTAAACTCTTGGAAGTTTCACTCCCAAAAGAAATTTCTGAAGTCAAAGTTTCAGACGGTACTGCACTGTTTCGTATCAATGGAGAATTTAAGGTTTTAGTCACTCTTGGATACCGTGGACACCTATCCTTGTGGAGAATATTACATTTGGAGCTACTTGTTGGTGAGAGAAGTGGACTCATAAAGTTGGAGGAATTGCGACGGCATGCACTTGGAGATGATTTAGAGCGCAGAATGGCTGCTGCAGAAAATCCCTTCATAACATTATACTCAGTTCTTCATGAGCTCTGTGTTGCACTTGTTATGGACACTGTCATTAGGCAAGTACAGGCTCTTCGACAAGGGAGATGGAGAGATGCAATTAAATTTGAGCTCATCTCTGATGGAAGCATGGGTCATGGGGGAAGTACTGGTTCTTCACAAATAAATCAAGATGGAGAAGCTGATACATCTGGTCTTCGTACTCCAGGGTTAAAAATTATATACTGGTTAGATTTTGATAAAAATACTGGTGTGCCTGACTCAGGATCATGCCCATTTATAAAAATTGAACCAGGATCAGATCTGCAGATAAAGTGTGTTCATAGTACATTTGTCATCGATCCATTAACTGGGAAGGAGGCAGAGTTTTCACTTGACCAAAGTTGTATTGACGTTGAGAAGTTGCTGCTAAGAGCTATATGTTGTAATAGGTACACTAGACTCCTTGAAATCCAGAAAGTCCTTGGGAAAAATGTTCAGCTTTGTCGAGCTGCAGGTGATGTTGTTATTCAGTCGTGTGTGGACGAAGTTGACATCGATTCTAAAAAGGTTCTTAATTTATGTTTTCCCTTTTTTAGTTGCATGGGTTTTTTTTTTTTTTTGTGCTATTAGACTTTCTTTTATGTGAGGGGCCAATGCTTAATGGTTACATTTTGCTTTTCTGCTTTTGCAGAAAGATTATAAGGCCAATGCTAGAGAATACGAAGAAGGACTGGAAGTATTACGTGTGCGTGCATATGGTTCGTCATTTTTTACCCTGGGAATAAACATAAGGTATTTTTTTTCCCATGCAATGCGAGGTCTTTATTATTTGATGGATTTCTTTATATGTGTGCTCATGCCTTCCTTAAAGTATGACCTAATGGCAACTTCATTATTCTTATTGTATACTTATATTAAAAAAGAAGTATTAGAGCCAATACTTGTTAGTTAGAAAATGGTAGAAGTTTCTGAGTTCTCTTTCATATTAGAACTTAGAAGACTTAATTTTGTTTCTGAAATGTCCACTCCACAATGTAAGGAGCTGGGAAGTATTTGGACCTGTGATCTACCTGTCAAGGGTTGCGTAATTAATGTCTTTTCATGATCTTCCTTCGATTTTTATTTTTCTTTCTAAGAAGTCTACCACTTACATTTTACTGTGGTGGACTATTGTTTTAGATTCTAGCTCTTACTTAAGCCATTTACTTGTAGGACTGGTCGGTATCTTCTCCAATCATCGCAGAATATTATCGAATCATCAGCATTGCTAGAATGTGAAGATGCTCTGAATCAAGGAAGTATGAATGCGGCTGACGTTTTCATAAGCTTGAGAAGCAAAAGTATTTTGCACTTATTTGCATCCATCAGCAGATTTTTGGGCCTTGAGGTGAGTGTCTATTTATACTGATTTCAAGAATATTATTTACAGGATGCTGAATTATTGATTTATGCTCTGGTCTACGTGGTATACGTGAATAAGTCAATAAAGTTTTTTTTTGCAGGTTTATGAACATGGATTGCCTGCAGTTAAGTTGCCCAAGAACATTTTGAACGGTTCAGCTATGTTACTGCTGGGATTTCCAGACTGTGGGAGTTCTTATTTTCTGCTTATGCAACTTGATAAGGATTTCAAACCCGTTTTTAAAATGCTAGAGACTCAGTCAGAACTGCCCGGAAAGGTTCCTTCTTTTAGTAACCTAAATCAAGTGACACGTATTAAGAAAATTGACATTGGCCAGATGCAGATGCTTGAAGATGAAATGACGTTGAGCTTGCTAGAGTGGGGAAAAACACATTCCTTTTTGCCTAGTGCTGGGGGCACTAATCGGATTTCTGAAAGTGGTCTTCTTTCAGATCTTAGCCTTGAGGGTTCTATGCAGATTGCAGGAGGCCCTCCATCAAGTTTCTCATCTGTTGTTGATGAAGTATTTGAACTTGAGAGAGGACCATCTATGCAGAATGTTTCTTCTCCTTTTAATGCATCTTCTCGTTTTGGCTCGGTACCTGTCAATCTTCATGCCATAAAAGCTGGAACAGCCTCTCCTAAATGGGAGGGAACTTTGCAAACATCACAGATAAGCAATTTTGCAAAAGTTTCAAGTGGAGCTTCGTCTTATGCTGCCTCCTTACATTCTCCAAGCAATTTGAAGGGCTCAGTGCAGACCAATTCTCTTGGTTCGTTGTCATCCATCCCAGGAAGGGGTGTTGCTGGTACAAAGCTATCTGCTTCAAAGTCTGAGCAGGATTTGCCTTCGCTTAGGTCTCCACAGTCTGCTGAGTTTGGTTCTTGTACTTCTATGGATGAAGATCAACTGAGATTGCTAAATGATTCTTCAAAGGATGCAATATATGGAAGGTTGTCTCAACTCTTATCTCCACCCCTACCCACTGGCCCTCGAGTCTCTGGTTCAACTGTGAAAGCTAATGGACCCAGAATCTCACCTTCTGGTCCTCTAGCTGGATCTTCCAAGGTTGCCGGATCAAGCTCATGTGCAACTCCCGTATGTAAGACATCTTATCTGTATGTCTCTATATTAAGTGGAATTTGTTAGTTTTATACGCGTGTGTGTATGTGTATCATCTCTAATTGACGGTATATGACTAGTAAAATATATACTGTTTTCAGCCCAGGCGTTGGATTATGCAGTGTGCCGAAGCCCTAGTTATGATGTTCTTTCAAAACATGAAAAGAATCCTCGAAAGCGTACAGTTTCAGATATGCTGAATTTGATTCCATCACTTAAAGGTGTAGAAACTAAAGGATTTTGTAAGAGAAGAAAAATATCAGAAGTTGCTCGTGCTCAAAAATCGTCACAAATGCTTGTGCCAATGGACATGGTTTCAAAAACTGATGGATACAATTATGGCAATCTTATAGCTGAAGCTAATAAAGGAAATGCGGCATCTAGCGTTTATGTTTCAGCTCTTCTCCATGTGGTCAGGCACTGTTCGCTTTGTATCAACCATGCCAGATTGACTAGCCAGATGGAGGAGCTGGACATTCCATATGTTGAAGAAGTGGGTTTAAGAAGTGCTTCCTCTAAAATATGGTTCCGACTACCATTTTCCAGAGCTGATACATGGCAACACATTTGTTTGCGACTTGGAAGACCTGGAAGCATGTATTGGGATGTCAAGATAAATGACCAACACTTCAGGGACTTGTGGGAGCTTCAGAAAGGAAGCAATAGTACACCATGGGGCTCCGGAGTTCGCATAGCCAATACATCTGATATAGATTCTCATATCCGATATGATCCAGAAGGTGTTGTTCTCAGCTACCAGTCTGTTGAGAGTAATAGTATAAAGAAATTAGTGGCAGATATCCAAAGGCTTTCTAATGCAAGAATGTTTGCGCTTGGGATGAGGAAATTGCTTGGAGTAAGGGCAGATGAGAAGGCAGAAGAAAGCAGTTCAAGTTCTGATGTCAAAGCTCCCCTTTCAGCTAAGGGTGCTTTGGATGCAGTTGACCGATTGTCAGAGCAGATGAGAAGGGCATTTAGAATTGAGGCAGTTGGACTAATGAGTTTGTGGTTCAGTTTTGGATCAGGTGTTGTGGCCCGGTTTGGTGTTGAGTGGGAATCAGGCAAAGAGGGATGCACAATGCATGTAACTCCTGATCAACTATGGCCACACACCAAGGTTTTTTATTTCCTTCCTCTATTAACTTTAATACACTACCTTCTCTAAAGCCTTTTGTTTTGTTTTTGTTTTTTAATTTTTTGTTTGTTTTTTGTGTGTTTCCGTCTTTGGTCTGTCAGCACTACTTGGTTTAGTTGTCTTAGGTTTTCAGGAATTTGTCATTGTATGCTCTGGTGATTCTTCTTATACTGACGCTTGTTATTGCTATCTGTGCTCTGGGTTCACCATCTCTGTTGCCCCTTACATTGCGCATTAGTTTATTAGTCAAATTCTTTCCACGGTCTTTTTGACTCCAGTAGGCAAATTTTCTATCTTGCCAACTAGGGCCTTGTATTTGTTCGTCTGTAATCAAAGGGAACAGCCCTTATATTGAAATTTATATGGAATAACTTGTTTAAAATCATTACTTGGTCATCTGCTCATACAATGTGCAATTATAAATTACTTTGTGGCTCAAGCTTTTCATAAATGCAAAACTGTATGCGGGCAGCATGCCGGGTTTAAAGAGAAACATAATGTTGAATTCTTTTCTTTCTTCTTGATAAGCATAGTCTTCTCTTCTAGATGCTCACCTTGAAGGCTGCCTTTTGGTTCATGTTATATTTATTGCAATGAAGATTTGCAAATACTTACGTTTTTGTTTCCTGCTGCTTACAGTTCTTGGAAGATTTTATAAATGGAGCTGAAGTTGCATCTCTTTTGGACTGCATTCGCCTCACCGCAGGACCCTTGCATGCTCTTACCGCTGCAACTCGGCCAGCACGAGCTGGTCCTATTCCAGGGGTCCCTGGGGTTGCAGCAGCACTCTCCTCTCTTCCAAAACAAGCTGGGTACTTAGCATCCCAGGGACTTCTACCGAGCGGCGTGACTGCTAATGTTAGTCAGGGTCCCTCTAGTACCATTGGGAACCCTGCTTCAGTTACTGCTGCTGGTCCTCTTGCAAATCATAGCGTTCATGGGGCTGCAATGTTAGCTGCTGCAAGCCGAGGTGGCCCTGGAATTGTTCCTAGCTCATTGTTGCCTATTGATGTCTCAGTTGTGTTACGAGGCCCCTACTGGATACGTATCATATATAGGAAACACTTTGCTGTGGACATGCGTTGCTTTGCTGGTGATCAGGTCTGGTTACAACCGGCAACACCACCCAAGGGGGGGCCTTCAGTTGGAGGGTCATTACCTTGTCCACAGTTTCGACCATTCATTATGGAGCATGTTGCCCAAGAATTGAATGTGTTAGAGCCTAGTTTTGTTGGTAGTCAGCAGTCAGGGGGTTTGGCAAATAATCAAAACCAAACTTCAGGATCACAATTGTCATCGGCCAATGGAAATAGGATCAACCTCCCAGGTACTGCTGCAGTGTCAAGGGCAGGAAGCCAAGTGGCTGCTTTTAACCGTATGGGAAGTGTTCCTCCAGGATCCTCAAATTTGGCTGTTCTGAACACAGGGGTTCCTTTACGCAGATCACCTGGAACAGGTGTTCCTGCACATGTGAGAGGAGAATTGAATACAGCAATTATTGGGCTTGGCGACGATGGTGGTTATGGAGGTGGTTGGGTTCCTCTTGTTGCTCTTAAGAAAGTGCTAAGAGGTATTCTCAAGTATCTAGGAGTTCTATGGCTATTTGCTCAGCTACCGGATCTTTTGAAAGAGATACTAGGATCTATCTTGAAGGACAATGAAGGTGCACTTCTAAATTTGGACCAGGAGCAGCCTGCCTTGCGTTTCTTTGTTGGGTAAGTCTTAGAGTCCAATTCTTTTGTGTGTGATCATTCTCATTGTTTATCTCTCAAAAAGTTTGTTGTATCGTTCTTTGGTTCCTAGCTTGTGTGGCGTGACATCTGGCTGTCATTTACATTAATTATTACGTGTATACTTGCTGATCATTTCTCTATTTGTATCGTTTAGTGAAAACTTCAAGTTGAACTAGTGTTCTTGTGAGTGGGTCTTGTAATATCAAGTGATGATAGATGCCTCGCAAAAGTTTGTGAGTGCTTTTTACTGCATATGCATAGCATGCTTCTATAACGACTCCCCTGCTGGATCTGATTGCATGTCTGTTTACAGGGGATATGTGTTTGCTGTAAGTGTCCACAGAGTTCAGCTGCTTCTTCAAGTGCTTAGTGTTAAGCGATTCCACCATCAACAGCAGCAACAGCAGCAGCAGAATTCAACCACTGCACAAGAGGAATTAACACAATCTGAAATAGGAGAGATATGTGATTACTTTAGTCGCCGTGTTGCTTCAGAGCCTTATGATGCATCTCGTGTCGCATCATTTATCACTCTTCTTACCTTACCTATATCAGTATTAAGAGAATTCTTAAAGTTAATTGCATGGAAGAAAGGATTAGCTCAGGCACAAGGTGGAGATGTAGCTCCCGCACAAAAACCACGAATCGAATTATGTCTCGAAAATCATGCTGGGTTGAACATGGATGACAGCTCAGAGAATTCATCGGTAGCTAAAAGCAATATCCACTATGATCGACCTCATAATTCCGTTGATTTTGCACTCACGGTTGTTCTTGATCCTGCCCACATACCTCACATTAATGCTGCTGGCGGCGCTGCTTGGTTGCCTTACTGTGTCTCTGTGAGGTTGAGGTATTCGTTCGGTGAAAATCCTAATGTGTCTTTTCTTGGCATGGATGGCAGCCACGGAGGTCGAGCTTGCTGGTTTCGTGTTGATGATTGGGAGAAGTGTAAACAGAGGATTGCTCGGACTGTGGAAGGCAGTGGATCTTCGCCTGGGGATACTAATCAGGGAAGGTTGAGATTAGTAGCGGACAACGTGCAAAGAACCTTAAATTTGAGCCTTCAATGGTTAAGAGATGGTGGTGGGGTTACTGCAAGCTCTGGGTCCACGTGAGTGGTTAGATTTTCAACGGAGATGTATATTTTTGACTAATTTAAGCTTGGTGGTCGAATATCGTGTATTAGGGGTTTGTCTTCATGTATTTGCAGTTTTGTTGCTGGAGGAACTTGTAAGTTATAGGGGAGATAAATAAATCCTGGAAAATGGTATACTTGCAGAATTAGGGGGCGTGTAGAACTTTACAGGGATTCTCTCAATCATTCTCATTAGCTGACTTTAGATCTTCGATCTTCTGATGCGTAGGGTGTAAACTGTTTTGGACCTAGATCATCTGATTAGTAGGTGTAAAATGTTTCTGAAGATAAAGGGGGTTCTATTTCAGAGTATTCTTTCAAGGTGCTTGTTTGGCTTTGTATAGGTCCACAATTTGTCGTACACAACTTTGTAAAAAATTTTGTTCTGCTCAAGTAGTTCAACACCCAATAGATTAGCAAAAACTTGAAGGGGTTTTTTTTTTTGAGCTCTTTCTTTAAAGCTCTCGGGAGAAGATTTGATTCTTTTTTGACAACTAAACAGATATCTGGTTCTGATTATCCTTAACTTCTATGACAGCTTCTGGGACTGACGTTTTTAGGAGTAATGTTGTGCTAATTAAAAAAAAAAAAGGATTATTTTCATTATTGACTCCTGAATTATGTATTTTATTTTAAAATGTCTTCTGATTTTTTTAACGATTCAAAATACTTCTCAATTTACATAAAATGTATTAATAAATTACTCTCTCCATTCACTTTCGTCTATAACTTTAATGAAATATTTATTTTAAAGGTTCGTTCTTAATTTTAAATTATAATTCTTAGTTATAGAGTTTTTCTTTCATAAAAAATTTAAATTTTAAAAATTAAAATAATAAATCATGATTCTGAATCTATAAATTAAACATTTTATAATTAATTTGTTGATGTGGCATGTCATTAGGCCTCATTTACTTTGCGGATTTGAGTTTTCAATTCGAGTTGAGATGTGACATTTTTTGAGAATTTTTCACTGTAACAGAAAAAATTAAATGTGATATTTTTTGAGTTTTTTACTGTAGAAATTTAAAACTTAAAACTCGAATCGGTGAAATGAACGAGACATAACTAAAGGTATTAAATTGTGATTAAATTTTATAAAAATATTTAAATATTAAAATAAATAAATAAACTAATAACAAAAAATAAAAAATAAAAAGAATACACCGTATTCTTCCTCTTTACCTCTCAAAGTGCAGACTAAAATGGCAGGCCCCAGAACATATCAAAAGCTCAAACACTTTCAAAACCATAAAAAGAAAATATCCAAATCAAATCTTATTCAAACACCTCCAAAATAAGAAAATTAGAAAATCAGTTATGCTAGAGAAAAACCTGAATTAAAAAGAAAAAAAAAACTCAGATCTGTAAAAGTAGCCCCGCCGGCCGCCGCCCCTCCGTCTCCACCATTGTGCGACCAGCCCCTACCATCCCCACGACCGTGCAACCCAAGCCCCGATGCCCTCATCCGCGTGCGAACCCAGCTTCTCTGCAGTCCAACTCGCACCTTCCCCTTTGCGCCCCCTCGCAACCCAGATCATACAATTTGTGTTTAAATTTATGAAAACTGATTTTAGGAAGGAATGTCAATCTATGGTTACAAATTGATTTGAAATTTTGAAGTGCGATTCTTAGATATTGCGTTTGGTTGATGATTTTCTTTTGTTGTTTTCTTCTTTTTTCTATTACGAGAATGACCACCTGTTTTAACTCCATTGATTGCTTTTTGAAGTTTTGAAAGAGTGTAAAAGGTAGATTTAGGGCCTGTGCATGACTTAAATCTCTCTTTTTGCTTTTTACTCGTATTGAGTGCGTTTCCGATTCATTTTAAAATAATTTTATTTTTTTATATAAAAAAATAAAAAATATTTTTAATTTTAGATAAAAATTATTTTAAAAAATGTGTTTGATAATTTTATTAAAAGATTATTTTTAATATAAAAAAAATTTATTAATGTCTCTCTCTACTCGAAAGAAAAAAAACATAAACAAAAAATGAAAAAAAATTTCTCTCATTTTATATTAAATTAAAAAATTATTTTCATTTCTGTTTTTTATCTTTAATTGTGTCAAATATTATTTCTCTCTTATTTTCATTTTTTTCTCAAAAATTATTAAAAATAAAAATAAAAACAACTCCAAACACAACCATTAACTCTTTTTTTTTTTTTGGAAAGCTTTTGATTTATATTAAAAATATAGTTATTAGCCACCAATAAAGTTTGACCCGTTTGCAGGTAGGAGCTGGGTATCGAAGATGTTCTTCAGACTTGTGTTGCGTGTTTGTTTTTTGATTAATCTGATTAGTTTTGTTTTAAAATTTTATTTGATTTTTTGTGTGATTGTATATTAAGGCGAATTATACTTTTATTAATAACAGGGCTTAAGTGTTAAAATATTATTTATAAATTTTTAATAATATGCTACGTCATGTTATGTTTATAGACAAAAATAGACAAAAATGACAATTTAGGAGACGTTTGGTTTATGGATTAGAATCATAAGATTGAAACTATTTTTGATTTACGTGTATTTTTTGTGAGAGAAAATACTGTAGCGAACAATAAACCATGATTTAAATCGGGGTACAAATCTCTCAACCAAACAACCCATTAATCTATTTTTTACATATTGAGAAGTGTTTTGAATCGTTTTAAAAAATTAAAAAATATTTTAAAACAAAGTACGTAATTTGAAGGGACAATTATGAAAATAATCCTTTAAAAAAAATCCAGATCACAGAGACAACTCGATCTTGGTAGTTTAGTACACAATTTAGACACCAACTCCAGATCCAGGAGTAAGTACAAAATCTTTCACAAGAATGAGCTTTTAACTCCTATGAATCTAACACTCTTGTCCAAATTAGAATAAGATAGTGCTTTATGCGGGTAATCAAAAAAAGAATTGTGAAATTTCATCTCTTGACAAAAGCGTTATGCAGCGTAAATTGACAGAGAAATGTCATCATTTTTTCTATCACTTTCTGTATTTACTGTTTGACATATAAAATATACTATCTCATTTCATGTTTAAATAATAATATGTCATATTGAATGCACATAATAATAAAGAGAGTGATAGAAAGAGTAATGTTAGTGAGAAATTATGATCTTCGACAAAGCTAGCAATTCCTTTTCGAAACTTGATTTCCTGGCACTATTGGCTCTCCTCACTTGGGACAGAACCCACCGGTAGCAGCAGTAGGTAACAGTTGCTGGTCCATTCAAGGTTCAAAAGGAGTCAACAAGGGTCCATGAATATTGGCATGTCTAACGGGAAATCATTATCCAGCTTCACTTCACCATTTAGACAATGGAGAACAGAAAAGATGTCTAGCCATCTTGGATGACGCGAATCTGCAGCCGTAAAATTATGAACAAGTCCATCGACGATGACACTACTGCAACCCGCAGTCTTCTTCACTCCCTTGCAGTCCATGACTTCCCTAGTCATATCTGATTGCTTCCACTTCTCACAGGAAGCGTATATATTGGATAACAAGACATATCCACCTTCTTTCTCAGGCTCTAGCTTGAGCAGCTTTTTTGACGCTATCTCCGCAAGTTCCATGTTTCCATGTGCTCTACAAGCACTAAGCATTGCTCCCCAGATGGATCGACTCGGTTCTATTGGCATCTTCTCAATCACGTCTTTGGCCTCCGCCAACCTACCCGATCGACCCAAAAGATCCACCAAACAGCCATAGTGCTCAACTCCTGGTTCAATACTGAATTTTTCTTTCATGCCGTAAAATAGATTAAGCCCTTCATCCACAAAACCACAATGAGAACAAGCTGTGAGAACAGCAACAAAAGTAACATCATTGGGCATTACAAATCTCTGCATCTCGAAAAACAGATCCAGGGCTTTGTTGCCATAACCATGTAACGCGTATCCCATGATCATTGTTGTCCATACGGTGACATCCTTCTTCGTTGGTTGTTGGAAAACCAAGAAAGCACTTTCAACACTGCCACACTTGCAGTACATGTCTATTAACGCTGAACCCAAAAATGCGTCCACTTTCATTTGCATTTTAAGAATCAAGCCATGTATACACTTCCCTTGGTCCAGCGCTCCAATTTCGGCAACAGCAGAGACCAAACATATCATCGTGATGTTATCGGGCCTAACATTCTCCGCGACCATGGCATTAAACAGACTCATAACCATCTTATAATCACCCTTCTCAGAAAAGCCAGCAATAAATGAGTTCCATGAAACAAGATCTTTCCTAGGCATTTCATTGAAAAATGATAAACCAAGTTCCATTTCCCCAGCCTTGGCACACCCTGCAATGATTGTGTTCCATGAAAAAATATCCTTCTCCAATAACGAATTAAAAACCCTCAAGGCCGTATCAAGTTCTTTGCACTTCACATACATGTCAAGAAGAGCATTACCCAAGATCAAGTTTAAAGAAGAACTACTAATCATCCTCCTCTCTGTCCATGCATGAACAGAACTACTAATCTTCCTCCTCTCCGTCCATGCATGAACAGACTTCCCCAGTTTCACATCTCTTAATACTCCACAACACACTAAAAGTCCTAACATCGTAAACTCATCCGCTTTAAGACCGAATCCCGTCATTTCATGAAACAGTTTGATGGCCTCAGAGCAAAGCCCCTCCTTGGCATGACCAACAATCATGATATTAAACGAGACGACATCCGGTGTTGACATTTCGCAGAACACCTGGTGAGCAAGTCTTCTTGACCCTTTTCCCAAGTACATTTTGATGAGTGAATTTTTCAAGTACCCATATGAGAAAAAACCTGTCACAATGGCATGCCCATGTATTTGCTTCACTTCTGAGACATATTGTGAGGCTTGAAGTAGGTAAAGGAGGGTGTGTTTATCTGGGCATATACCAGAATTCAGCATGGAATTGTACAAAGAAAACGATCTTCTTTTGGAAAAAGACAAGGCTGAAATCATGGTGTTATAGATATATAGATTGGGATAAGGGGTATAATGATTGAAAAGGAGGATCGCCATGTCTAAGTTGTCGCGATGTGAGATTGCTGAGAAAAAGAGAAGCCTGCTCATTGGAAATGTCTGCCCAGTGAGCCCAAGTCTCATCATCAGGGCCAGAATCTGTTTGAAATGATTTCTGGAACTGCATTTCTCGAGCAAAACGAGAGTTTGGTGATTGAGGTCGAGTGACACAGTTGGGTCCCACAAGATCTTGCTTTTGCTTTTGGTTGATGATGAACTCAGAAGACGAATGTTATGGTGGTACGTAGAAGAAGTTCTAGAGAATACCCGGAAAATCATCCGCAAAAGTAAAACAAGACCAATCTTTTGTGCCCAAGTCCGAAAAACCGCTGATGTTTTATCAATTGATTGCTTTAAGGTTTCCCATAAAAGAGATTCGGAGAAAATGAAGAAGACGGCATAAATATTCTTCTGAAACAAACAAGTTGGATGTTTTATTGCATTTCAACTCGGCTTCCGCAGTTTCGCGCTTTCTTATTGTATCGTAATCTTCAGATGTTTGTAAGCATATTTACCTTTGTCCATGATGTTGTTTTCTCAGGTTTTGTCGTCATTGTCGTTTTCCGAGATGATACGTCGTTTTCAACGTGATGTGACATTGTCGTTTCAAAATGTTGTCCTGTCGTTTAGAAATATCATGTTGTTTCATAGTCTTGCAGTAATTGTCGTTTCTTGGACATTGTCGTTTATTAAGATGTTGCCGTTTTTTTTTATTTTCTGGCCGTGTGGCTTTCAAACTTTTAAGTTCATGCTCCTTTCCTGAGATGTATGAATGTTTTTTGATGTTTAGGAAGACGATGTCGTTTTTAACAAATTTGTGGTTAATCATTTTTCAATATGATGTCGTTCTTGAAATGTGGTTTTTCAGGATGGTGTCGTTCTCTTAAAAATTATCGTTTTTGAATAGATGTTGTCAAAAAAAAAAGAAACAAAAACAAAAACAAAAAACGTTTATGTTCTCTAAATGCCGTTTTTCTTAAAGTTTTTCCTCCTTTTTATCGTTAGAAAGGTAGTTTTTGAGTTGTTATTTTGCAACAGAACTCAGAAAAAATTTAAATTTAAGTTACAACTTTATTTAAGTTCACGTTCTTTTAATTTCTAACTTTATTCAACTTTATTCAAGTTACAACTTCAACTCAAGTTATAACTCAAATTCAACTCAAAAACTACACTCAAGTCACACTCAAGTTACAACTTCAACTCATGTTTCTTGAATAATTTTCTCGTCTTGAAGGATTTAATTGTTTTTTAAAGATTGCGGGCTTGTTCTTTTGGAGTTTAACTTGAGTATAATTCTTGAGTTGAATTTGAGTTATAACTTGAGTTGAACATGTAACTTGAGTTTGTGTTTGGTTGTGTATATTTGAGTTATGGTTTGAGATAAAAATCTTTTTGAGTGAGTCAAAACTTGAATTTGTATTTAGATAGTATTTTAATAAAAACTCAATGCTGATGAAAAATTTTAATAGGGTATATGGGTCAAGTTTTATTCGTCTTTTCGTTGTCAACGCATAGAAAAAAAAATCATCTCAATCAGAATTAAAACGAAAAAGTTATAGTTTTTTTAAGAATAGAAAAAATATTGTTCATTAATTTGAGTTCGAGTTTCTGAACTCGAGTTGAAGGGAAAACTTGAACTCGAGTTTAAACTTAAAAGAACATGAACTCAAATAAAGTTGTAACTCGAGTTGCTTTTTTTTTAGTTTTTCACTCAAAAGAACAAATCTTGTATCTTCTCGTACAGTTGTAACTCAATATGTTCTTACTTCGAGAGTATATGAAATTTAAGTTTTTTTGTTACTTTATGATTCATTTATTTTTAAACTAAGCACCAATAAAAGATCTTATTAGTTTATATTCCTTGGAATTTGAGGAAACCATAAATAATGTCAACCTTTTTAATTTGTTAATTCCGACTTTATCATCCCTTTCTCTCGTGGATAGAAACAAGTAAAAATGCTACCATCTAAATCTTTTTTTTGCTAAACATCGTTTTCTACTTTCTTTCTCTCACCCAATAGCTTTCTCTTCCATAATCATTCAGCAGATTTGAAACGAAAGGCCTAGTTCACTTTTCAATAAACAACAAATTCAAATAAGATTAGTACAAATACAAAACATAATAAAGAAAACCAGAAGCTTCCAAAATAGCTTTATGAGACAACCGACGCATTATCTATTTTCAACTCGCACTAAAAGTTTTTCTCCAAATACATAATACGTTACACATACCCATCTAGCCCTTTTTAATTGCCCCGGTACCCCATTATCCAAGTTAAGGGAAAAACAAAAAACAAAAAGAAGGAAAAAAAAAACAAAAGAGCTCCCACCACCAATATTTTGGTCATCCACCACTAAACCCCACCACTCATACTAGAAGAAGACAATCAAATGGCCTTTTGACAAAAGCAAGCAAAACCTTCCCACATGCTTGACCAAGGTAAAAAAAATATCACATGCCCTTTGGTTATTTTTTCTTCCTAGTCATGAAAAAAAAGTCCCCCTGTTTTGACAAAACTGACAAAACAATGAACAGCTTCATTGACTTGATTGTCTCTCATTGGTATGAGTTAGAAACTAGAGGACCAAATGCCCAATGTCATCAGTGAAAATGGACGAATCACAGGATTCATGGACCCCAGGAGTGTGGAAGTCACTCGTGGGAACTGGGGCATGTGCAACTTCATCTTTCTGCTGGGACCCTACGAGGAGCTGTTTGATTCGGGCTTCACAAGATTCGGTGCGTCTGGTTGGTGCGTCCTAAAAATAGCCGTGGCAAGTGATATGGGCATGATGCATAGTGCCTTGGACTGAAGGAACTGCATGGCAGCTCCGATGTCTTCTTCCATCAGCTTGGCTACTTGTTGCTCTGTGCCGTCGGTTGACCACTTCTCCCAAGCAGCTTGACTGTTTCCTCCTTCAATTCCCTCTCCCTTTCATAGCATAATGATAATTAAAAACAAACAAAAAAAGTTATAGCTTGAATCAAGATAAGAATATTTTATCAATGAAAGAATATGCTTCAAGAACCAAATACCCTAAGAAGTGTGAGGAAGTTCACCATCAATGATCATGACCTAATTCTAATTGACTTTGTTAGACTTTGTTAACTCACTGTATTAACACTAAAAAAAATCGACCTAACATCTCAATAATCTCTCACTAATGCATTTCTCTATGTATAAAAAGCTTTCTTGTGTAAGAACGTAAGATTATTGAGTTTGGACATTTAATCTTACTTTTAAGACTTTTCTTTTTTTTTTTTTATAAAAAAAAAAAGAAACATGTGTTATGTATTAGAAATTATAGTACCTCAACCGATGATAGAGGTACATCAGCCACAAGCTGAGCTACTGCCCCAGCTCCACCCAGTCTGCTCATGCTTAAAACCTGGTTCATAAGACGAACAAAATTAACAAATTTGATGACGAGTTTATTCAACCAATAACAAAGCGATTTGTTGAAGTATACAGTTAATGGTTCTCATATTCAATCATTACTCCATTGTTTATTGGAGATTCCTAGACAAAGTCATTTCGAGTTCAACATCATAACTACTACGAATAAAATAAAGCTTTAGATGGTGTATTGGAAATTCAACATGGCTGGGACCCTCCCCATAATAATGACATTCTACAACAGAGTTTGCAAGAAAAATTACCACGCAACTGGTAGGCATTTGGAGCAAGTTTTTTTTTTTTCTTTTTTCTTTTTTTAATAATATGATGCTAATAAATCCATCACATTTTTGCAAAAAATACGACTTTTTCAGAGAGAGCACATCAAAATAACAGCAGTTTTGAATATAGAGATCCTTCGGACAGTTTCGAGCTTAACTTATCTGAGAAGAAATCTGATAGCGTGGGAAGCACAACGAATCTTTTCTAGATCATACAACTATTTGGATGTTCGGCATTCGTACCTTTACTTGTAGCCTTAGAAACTTCACATAATCTACAATTTCATCAAGCATAGCAGCCCTATCTGTCTGCACAATATTTCAGCAAAACATAATGCCAACATTAATAATTACAATTCAAAACACTGAATATTCAACGATAACAGACGATGGAATTGACAACCAAAAAAACTTTAAAGACACAAACCTTGTTACAGCTGGGAACCAGTTCCTGCAAAGCCTTCATTCTTTCTGCGATTCTTTCCCGACGTAACTGAAACCATAAGAAACAAAGAAACACTGTTATAAAAGCACAAACAATAATGGAAGAATGAAAAGCATTCAAGTATTTTATTTTGAAATTCTATTATAATTATTGCAGGTACAGGACAAGGGGAAAAAAAATCTTCTCAGCAAATAGATTAACTTTAGAATATATGCATGTCACTGCTGTAAAGTTTCCAAATCTATTGCAGGAAAATGAAATAACATCTCCCCTGGTAATATTGTTGCATTTCTCTGAATTTGCGTGATCAATAAAATGCCATATTTTTTCCATAACAATAAAAAGTTTTTATCAATCTTATAAATTCTATTAGAATAGAAATAAGAATCTAATTTACCCGCTCAGCAATACTGTGGGGGTCCGTTGCCTGCCCTCGTCTTGCTCGCACCCTCGGGCGAATAGCTTGTGGTTGAGGTAAAGCAGCAACCGGTGCAGCTGGGGGTTGAACATGAAACGGCTGCTTCAGAATTAAGCGAACGATGTCAATTCATGCACAGAACGCAATAAACTATAAGAAAACAATTAAAAAAAAACAAAACAAATTACTCAAATACAAATATTATACAACAAATGATTTCAGCAATCCATTTCAAATGTAGAAGGCAATTAAAAAATGGTTAAAGGAACTGAACCCAATGATAGAAAGGTTGAGTTTTATATATTAGACTTTTGACCCTGCGTGTAAAGTTGATAATATTTTGAGGCTAACAAGAGATGATGCAATATAGTCTGACCACCCAATAGAAAGTCGTTTTAATAAACGTCTAAATCCTATTAGGAAAACACTGGTCTCCCTTGGAACCTAGCATCTATCAGATTCATGGAAGCTGTGGCCACAAAACTGAGATCCAGACAAGGGAAAGCACAAAAACCAATCGCTTCGCTAAAGGATCACGATAAAGATGAGGTATTAAAGTACTTTATTCCCAACCTACCATTTTGTCCAATTATGACTCAAAGTCATTTCAGTGCTAAAATTCAGTTTGGACATTCACTAAGTAATCCCGACAGACCTTGGTGGTGGAAGACCGTCTAATGGGTCATTTAGCATCTCTCTCCTACTTTTTTCCTAGCACAAAAGAAGCCCTATCACATTAATCTTGCAACCAAGAAACAAAGGCAAACAACACATTTTGCGCCAGCTTACGGCACGAAAACTAAACCTTGACATTCAGTTGCGTGATATCCCAGCATCTTTTAGCGTGTTATGAGATGATAAACTAAATTTAGGAAAACAACCAGTCAAGACGAGCATCATTACAGACAAGGAAAGATCCTCATTAATTGAAATACCAACCACAAAAAGAAAAAACCAATGTTGGAAACAAATTGGCCTCAGCACTCCAACCAATTTAGCAATAAGTTTAAACTTCTTTGAGTAATCAGATGAAGTTGGAAAAATTAATCAAGCAATTATTATATGAACCCAAAAATTAATTAATAAATAAATAAAACAAATCTGCGTCAACCAAAAGGAAAATCCGCTCAATGGTGGTGACATATATATACGCTCATTATGACCAAGTCAAATTTTATCCAAGCCAAATGAATTTTAATCCAAAAGGCCTCAAGCAAAGCACGTGCAAAACACGCGCCTGTGACGAAGTAGAGCGCGTGGTGACACGATTTAAATTAAACTTGACAAAGATCACCATAATAAAGGAAACTGAAAAGGACCAAATGGTCCCTAAAGACTTGCACGTTTCGACTTTTGAGAGCTCGCACGTGTACGGAAAGCCTTCAATTTCAAGAGAAACGCTTTCCACGAGCCCCACTAAGCGCGTGCGAAAGTGAAACCAGCTGCTCTTTTTCTTTTCTTTTTTTTTTAAAATGAAAACGAAGCTCTTGAATAATATTTAACAAATTATCAAATTGTAATTGCGCCCCTTTAAATTAATCTTGACATACTTTTTAAAAATACATAAATTAAAATTTTTATTATTTATTTTTAATTTATAACTTTTTTAATTAAATTATTACACTAATAAAAAATATTTATTAAAAATAAATAATAAAAATAAAGACTCATGCACTTTAAAAATAAATTCTCTCTCTTTTTTTTAATAATTTAAGACCACTTTTCTTGTCTCACTTTTTCTTCTTCTTTTTTATTTGCTTTTAGACGCTTAATAAACAAATAGACATGCACAGAGACGAATAATAGTCATTTTAAAAAATTAACAATGGTCAAATGAAAAGATGAACCTTTTTCTAAACATCAATAATTTGTTGCTTTTTCAAAATTTTCTACTGCATCAATACTTCTATAAAGGGGATTTTTTTTTTTTTTAGTTCCACGAAAAAGAAAAACAAACACAAAGACGAAGACGAGAGAAAGCGTGCAACTTTATTGAAAAGGATAATTCTTTTGGATCATTCCACGTAAATGAAAAGATAATTAGCAACATAATTACGCATTAAAAAGTTTGTTTTGATCCTTGATAGTAGAACTTGAGGGCAAATTTGTCAACATCAAAAATTAGGCTGACCTGATGAAGTTGCGGAGGCGGTAGCCGGAGTGACTGGTTTTGCAAATGTCCAAACGCAGGGAACAAATTTCCCATCTGCAACGAATCTCTCTCCTGAAAAAAAAACAAAAAGACCAAATTACCCTTCATATTGCATCACATTTTACGGACATGCCCTTCTTAGCCAACAGCTACCAAGTTGAAAGCTTTCAAGAACTCAATATTTTACTTACCCACCCGGGAAGAGACAGAAAATTTAAAATAAATTAAAAAAACAAAACGGAGATTCCATTCCAAGTTCCTCAAAAACAAATGAGAAAAAGAGAGGAATTTTGGGGTTTCGAATTGCTTCTCACTAAAAGCTGACATGATGCGAATTCTTTTCTCTCTTTTTTCTTTCTTTTTTGTTTTTGGCTCTCTCTCTCTCTCTCTCTCTACCTCTAGCGCTTTCCGGCAAAGCAACATGGAAAATTTCATGAGAATATGGAGAGCAAATCCAACATGCATCAATATATCTATCAAACGACAAAATTCACTCTCATAACAAGAGGAAAAACGACAGTACTACCCTGAATACGAAAGAACCAACCTCAAATCAAAGAGAAAAACCAAAACGACTTACAACATTAGTGTTGGTGGTGTTATTATTGTCCGGTGGTGGTTCAAGGTCATCTCTGAACCTGTCATGCCTGATAAACCCTTGCTGCTCCAAATTCAGCCCCAGAGGCATACCCATCCCCATTCCCACCCCTCTGTACCCTCCTCCGCCGCCGCCGCAGCACACGACGGAGGTGGACCCACCGGAGCCCAGCTGTGGGACCATCGGCATGGACCCTACCTCGCCTGAACCGCCGCCGCCGCCGTTGTAGGACTGCGGCACCGCCAGGATCTGCTCGAAGAAATCGTCGCCTAGACTGCTCTCCGGCGGATTTCCCGCCATGCTTTCTCGATCCGAAAATTCACCAAGTTTCACTTACACGCAGTTAAGAGCAGTGTCAATTGTTTCTATATATGTTTGAGAAATGGGTTCTTTTCTTTTTTTTTTCTTTTTCCTTTTTGCTTCGGGAAGTTCTCGGAGTACGAGAAGAGAAAGGTGTTGGGGAAATGGGTGGCAGATCCGGAGCCCGATGACCCGAAAATGGAAGTGGGGATTCCGAGACTCTTACTCGTCTCGTCTCGTTTCGTTTCTCAGTAATAGTATGGGCGAGAGAGTTTTAAAAAAATAAAAAATAAAAAGTAGGATGATTCTTTGTGAGAGTTTGAGAGAAGTATAACTGTATGAGAATGCCTGCTTTTCTGGCTTTCCTTTTTCAGTAGCTGAATTCTCTCTCCTTTTTCTTTTTTTTTTTGGTTTGCTTTTTTCTGTGTCTGAAACTCTGACTTGCGAGAGTAGTGGTGTCTCTGCCCTGCTTAAAAGACAACGGGGAATGGGAAAGTTCTGATTTTCCATTCTCTTTTAAAAAATATATATACATTAGAATTCTGCCACCGGTTTTACTTTTCTTACGCGCTATTCATATGGCGTGATTTACATCCGTTCATTTTCCGTTATTCGAATTTAAAATTTAAATTTTATTATAGTAAAATATTTTTAAAAATAATCACATTTAATTTTTTTATTACAGTAAAAATTTGTCACACAACATCACATCTTAACTCGAATTAAAAACTTAAATTAGCGAACTGAACGGGTTTGATCTATTCAAATTCAAAATTTAAGTTTTATTACAGTAAAAACTCTTAAAAATAATCATATTTAATTTTTTTATTACAATAAAATATTTTATGTCTCAATTCAAATCGACGAACTAAACGAATTATTATAATTTTTTTTTCATTTTTTTAAGGTAACAGACTAACAATAAACTTTTATTGTGAAATTACCATACATAACTATTTATAATTATAAAGCATATTATTAACATGTTAACCCAACCGCCACAACAGTTGCTATGATGATCCTGCTAAAACAATTCTCCTAACATTAACACTCTCAAACAACACATAGAAATAGAAAAAGAAAAAAAGAATAGAATCGCAAGGTTTTTTTTTTTATTTTATTTTGTATGATTTAGTTGGCTACTGGAGATGACCAATAGATAGTTGAATTTAGCTAATAGTTATGCCCCGTTCACTTCGCTGATTCGAGTTTAGAATTCGAGTTTTTCTACAGTAAAAAGCTCTCACAAACAATCACATCTAACTTTTTTGCTACAGTAAAAAACTCTCACATAAAGTCACATCTCAACTCGAATTCTAAACTTGAATCAGCGAAGTAAACGGGACCAATGTTTTCTAATAGTTAGATCAAGTAGGATCCAACTAATTCAAGGGCGTTAACTTTTTTTTGCTTACAAAATGCACGGATAGCATTTGTTGCCAAAGTTTTAAGTTAAAGAATTCCGCAAAGGCGGATGTGTGAGGAGATAACAAAAAAAAAAAAAAAAAAAAATGTATTCAATTGTTATTCTTTCTTTTTGTTTCTTATGTGTGTGTACTTTTGTTGTTTGTTCTTCTATGTTCGTCTCCTTATTTATTTATTTACTATACTTTCACCAACTTTGGCTAACAATGCCTACCAATAATAAAAATATCCTTGCCTGTTGTACTAAAATTAGAAAGAGGGATGATTTTGATAATCATCATTCCACCTAAGACGAGGCTTTATATCTAGTGGTGATTGTTTACACGGAAAGATCATGAGAGTCAATTTAGTTTGGACGCTATAGTAACATAATGTACTATAATATTCAAAGTGTTTCTCTTATAAGACTTATTTATTAATAAGGTCAATTTTCGATCGTTAAATTTAATTAAAATTATATTAAATTAAAAAAATAGAGAGATAAATAATTTTTATATAAATTTAATGGCTAAAATTTTTTTAATAGTTTATTTTTTTAAAACTCACTAATAATTAAATATAAATGGGTCCACTGTCTTTATTTAAATAAAAAATAAAAGGAAAAAAGGGCCCACCACCCGTTAATCAGTAGTGGATTGTGCATACGACCCTGATCAATTGTTTGTTTTGTCTCCATTTATCTTTTCTCTCATTTTGGACAACTAAAGGTTGTCTGATTTTAGTTTCTAGCCGGAAAATGGGGAGTTATGTTCGGTGCAAGAAAATTACACATACCAATAATTTTTCTTTTTCTTTAATTTTCTACCATTTTCTTTTCCTCTCCCATTCAATTACTCACTTTGCATTCAATAAATAAATAGCTACTAACTATACCCATGAACTTTAGTCCTTAGAAAATAAAAATTGAAAGAAAAAATACTCATGATCAATACAAAAAGAAAAAGGAGCATTTGGAGCCTACACCTCAAAAGAGAGAAATATTCCAAGCAATGATGTAAAATTTTTTTTTTTTTTTTGAGGGTGTAAAGACTTTCTTAAATGTAACATAAACTTATTTATTTTATAGTATGAGGTCCATGTAATAATTTTTAGTTGGCAATCAATCTTTGGACGCTGCTTGAATATGCTTTTGGAATTGAAAACTTCTAATCTTTTTTTTTTTTCTGGTGCAATTTCTACTCTGCTGTTGCTCGATTGATAAATAAACTTCTTAAACATACAAAACTGAGGGGAAGGATAGAGGCGCATAAGCTGATTTAAGAAACTAGTCAGGCCTGACTCAACAAGTTTACAGGTTTCAACGGGAGAACATGGCTTTCATATTGGCAGTCCAAAGTCCAACTGGAACCCAACTCAAAAAGTTCAAAATAAGTAAGGCCCCGCTCAGCTGACTAAGCCCGTCTAGCTGGTTTCCAACTCGTAAAGACACCTTTTTTCTTTTTTTCTTTTTTTAATTTGTTCATTTCACCGATTCGAGTTTTCAGTTTTAAATTTTTACAGTAAAAAATTTTTAAAAAATATCACATCTAATTTTTTTTACTACAATAAAAAACTCTCAAAAAATGTCGCTATCTCAGTTCGAATTAAAATAAGTGAAAGAGACCTTAATGGTTTCCCTTGCAATCTTTTATGCGTTTGCATGATCCTCAGCCCTCCCTAGTCTGTGTTTGCGTTGGGTTTTAAGAACTACTTCCCTTTAAGAGAAATTTGCTAGGGGGATTATCATACAAAGTAATTAACAAAAATGACTTCTTTAATTTTACTGACTTTTAAAAAGTTATCGTTCCTTATCATTTCCACAGTCATTTTACAAATAAAAAGATTCAAAAAAGTATGATAATTTAACAAAACAAAATAAAAATTAGACTGTTAACAACTGTATCTTAGTGAAGGTATTTAATTCCCTACCATATAATTCTCCTAATAACTAACTCTGCTCAATGAAAAAGGTGGAATTCTTTTTTCATTTTCTCGAAACAAGAAATTTTTTTTCTCTCTTTTTTAACGTGTTTGTGATTGAGCATATAAGATATATCAATGGTCCATCCTTATAGTTCACTTTATTTATTTGAATTCTCGGATGAAAAATTTACTCATTGTTTTATCATTCAAATCACTTTGCAAAGAGAAGCCGGCATAAATATAGACCAAGAAGGTTTTATTGACTAGTCTGTAAAAATGAAATAAGGCATTAGGTGACGTTACTAGTGGTACAATCTCATACTATAGATTTATGACAGAACAATCTCATACACTTTCTTTTGAGCTTGGAACCGTAACGTCTTGTTTCTCCTCTTCAATTGTTGCCGCCGGTTTGTCCACAAGGGTTTCTGCCGTCGTCTGCGGTGCCTTAAGCTCAGTTTCAAACTCCTTTGCGGCCTGAAAAATTTACAGGCAATTAAACTATTCTCGTAAGGAGAAGGAAAAGAAGCCAAGCCAGCATCAAATGGTGTAGAAAATAGTTAAAAGAGCACCATTGCTTTTTATTCAGTTGACAAAAAGCAAGAACATTGTATAATCATCTACATATGTTTTTTATTCTTCATCTCAGTGGTTGATAGTGCACAATTAGATAAGATGAATTTTTGTCAAAATGGTGCCTTGGCCACTATATGGAAGTTGATGACTTCACCATGTTTTATGGAAGGAAGTCCATAGAAGATATAATAATGATTTGTTGTTGCTTCTCAAGTAGTTGCCACTTGCCAACAAGCAATCAAATGAGCCAAATATGTTCTCTTGTCATATATTGAGTGAGTTTTCCAAGCACGTATTCTGCATACATCACCTTAATGTAAATCATCCACTTCACCAACTTAAAGTTCTACCAAATCTAGAAGAGCCCAAGTAGTGGGACACACTAATCCCAGTATAAATTTCTTCTATAGTATCAACTTCAACCTCAACGAACCCTGAATTTTAAAGCTATAGCTTCTCTCTTTGGTAAGTTGAAAATAACAGCCTTCAATCTCATATCTTTCCAACATGTTTTAGTGCATGAGTACTTCCGCCACTAGCTCTCTCTTTGCCCAATTGAAATTAAATTACAAGAAGGTTTGCATCATCGTATTCTCCATATGATACCTTAAAGGAAACTGATTCATCAGAAGAAGTGGGAAATAAAGTAGAGGTATATCTGAAATGACCAAGTATAGATCAAACTTCAAAGGCTACTTTACCTTTTACTTCTTATTCTTGCTAAGAAAACAAAAACCAGTCAGGTTAATCAATAGTCAGAATCGCTCCACTTATTGATCCATCATACCAAAATCCTATTTTTTCCTCATTTTATTTCCACAATTTCCACCTAATTGACCAAATTATACAGCTAAAAAATACATTTTCAAGTAAAAATCTTCAATGAGTTCCTATCTTTGCCTCTTTCCTTTTACTTACATTCTAATTATTTCTCGGAAAAAAAGTACCAATTTTTACAGAAAGTGTCAAGTTCAAGATAGCTACTTTGCACCACTCAAAGACAAAAATTAAGCAACATACACAAAATCAGCAGACGATTTTCTCGGAAACCAAACAGATCGAGAAAGTGAATTAACCTGTTGGAAGCTCTTGACGGTCTTCCCGATACTCCGGCCAACTTCCGGCAACTTCTTGGGCCCGAAAACCAAAGCGGCGACTCCGGCGATGACGACGAGCTCCGGCACGCCGAGACCGAACAAAGCGTTGCAAGTGAGGCCTTTCCTGGCCGGCTCAGCTCTGAATCCGCTCCTTCTTCGACCCAAAACCAGAGCCCCCGTGTTCGCCTTATTCCTGTTCAAGAAAGCGGCGCTAGCGGCATTGTCGGCGACAAACCTGGAGCGAGACGATGACAGAGGGAGAGAAGGAGGTTTCGGGACTGATAAAGTTATTGAGGAGATCTCCATGGCCGTTCTGCAAAGATTGGTTCTTTTTTTTTGGTTGGTGTTTTAGGGTTTTCAGAAATTGGTCGGATTTCGTGCGTGGAAGATTAGATAACACTGGAGTTGAGGGATGATGGTGGGCCCTCTTCGCGTTTGACCATCAATGTGGTAGTTTCTTTTGTTTTTAGCGCACGTGGAAAGTATTTAACAAGATTTTTGTGTGTTAACACATAATAATGTTAAGAAACTTTTTTTTTTTTGAATAATAATAGGGAATGTTAAAAAACTAGTAGTCTATAGTTAAAGGAGAAAAAAAAAATTATTTTTAATTTATATGTGTTTTTTATAAAAAAAAAATATTATAATAAATTATAAATTATAAATTATAATTTAAATTATAATACGAATACATCAATTAAATACAATATAAATTGGATTTGAAAAATTCAGGTCTCGTTCACTTCGCGGATTCGAGTTGAGATGTGACATTTTCTGAGAGCTTTTCACTGTAGCAGAAAAAGTTAGATGTGATATTTTCTGAGAACTTTTTACTGTAGAAACTTAAAATTGAAAACTCGAATCGGTTAAATGAACGAGATCTCAGTTAACGAAGGCCAAAGGTAAATGACATCCATTAGTTAAGGTTCAAAGGAACTTTATTATATATATGCACAAAAAAAGAAAGAATAAAATTTATCATTTCTAAATATTTTCCGGCTAAAAATTTTTATTACTACATCTACTAACGCTTTTTCTTTTCACGCATCATAAACTATTAGAGCCCGTTTGGTTAAAGGATTCGTTCTCTGATTCGAATCATGGTTCATAATTCGCTACAGTATTTTTTCTCATAAAAAATACACATAAATCAAAAATAGTTCTAATCCATAAACTAAACATGCTCTTAACCTATAATTTTGATCCGCTCCTTTATTTCCTTCCTTCCTTCTTTCTTTTTTTTTTTCTCTTTTTTTAATCTACTTGTTTCTTTCCTTTTTTTTTCTTTTTTTTTTTAAAGGAAAACCACTTCTTTCTTTCACTTGACGTGGTGAAAAAGAATAATAACAAGAAATCACCAACAATGGGAAGGATCAGTGCTGCCGAATAAATAAATGAACACCATATTTGGTAAGAGTGATTGAAAGTGAAAAGGAAGAAGAATGCAAAAATCCAAGTGAAGAAAATAAAAAAAAAGTTTTTTTTTTTTCATAATGCTTGGTAGAACATAGTTATTTTGTATCCTATGTTGTACAATAATTTTCCTCCATTTGGTTTTCTAAAAGTTAAAACGATTATAAAGTAGTTTTTCTAATTTATGTCCAGACAAAGTTAATACTCTTCTTTTCTTCTCCAAAATCTCTGGAGGCTTGTTCATTTGTACCGAAATTTTAAAAAAATTTAAATTTAAGTTCATATTCTTTTATAAAATTTGAGTTTAAACTTGAGTTTTAACTTGAGTTTAGGGTTAAAATAGTCATCGCCCATTTCATAAATTTGAGTTTTTAATTTCAATTTTACTACAGTTAAAAGTTCTCACAAAAAGTTACATCTAATTTTGTTTCTGTTACAGTAAAAAAGTCTCACATAAAATCACATATCAACTCGAATTGAAAACTCAAATCTGTGAACTGAACGAGACCTAATTGATTGTAATCTCTATTTTTTAAAACTATCTTAAAAGATAAAGAAAAATATCTCAAATTTAAATAAGGAAGGTTTATGGGTGGTGACCTAAGTTATAAATAGGAGATTATGAACAAAAAATTCCCTTAAGTCTCACACTGAGAAAAAAACGTGTAATATCTTCTCAAATTAGTGAAATTTTCTCCTCCTCCCCAAAGTGGATGTAGCTCTCAAATCAAGAGTGAACCACTATAAATCTTCATGTGTTCTTATTTTTAATGCATTTAACTTCATTATTCTGTACTTATATCATTGTGAATCGTATTAATTTATCTCAAAATTTATTAATTATTTGTTAGCAAATTTTCACCGTCACCCGTATTTATATCTATATTTATATATTTTCACTAATAAATGAAAATGGCTACCTGTTATACGTATATGGTTTCTTTTTGAAATATCAATGACTTCCATGAATCAAATTGTCCATCAGAAGTACCAGAATAACTAATAAATTAATCCACAATGTCTTAAGCTGAAGAATAGAAGAATTTTCCCTTTTTACATAATAATGATAATCTATACATCAGTATTGCCCCAGATGCAGCAATCCAAAAGCCCTTTCCAAGCTGTTACTACTGCTCTGGCGCGCAAGCATTTCCTCCACTGCGAAACCGTTTCTGCAGATGTTCCAAGCTAGCCACTCGCTGCATCGAACCTGTTCTTCCCATTTTGTTCCCTCCTGTTGAGTTTGGTTGCACAATTTCAACCGAAGGGATTTCTGCTGTATCATTGCTAGCTTTCTTTTCATGAGGAGGTGCGGGGTTAGGCTTACTAGATTGATAAAAGTGATGATTCGGCTCATCTTGGACTGGCACAGCAGCATCCGTCGAGGTGTCAGAAGGGCTTCCGTCGAACGATGGCATGCTGATTGAGGATATCTCCGACATTGGATTGAACATGTGGTTCAATCCAGTCATTCTTTTGACCATCTCCTCCGCCATCTTGATCTGCAAATGTATCAAAATATATCAAATCTTTATGTTCATATACGTCTATTAGTGTGGGGAAACAATAGTAACCTATTAACAAATGAAAATGCCTCCTAAATAAGCCGTACCAGGCACTAAAATTCTAGACCATAGACAATATATATATAGCTTACCTTTGCTCTCAGTGTTTCAACATCAGCTTTTAAAACTCTGTTGTCAACAGCCGCTTCATTGTACTTTTGGCTTACATCAGTTAGGCGGTTTACTAAAGAAGAGTTTTCAACTCTTAACTGAGCAACCTGTAAAAAGTAGCAGCTTAAAGTACATCATTAAAGAAGCAGCAATGCGGCAACATTAGAGGGCAACAAGAAGGGAGAATGGAAAGAACCTGAGTCTCAAGTTCTGTCAAATGGGCCTGCTTTCTTCTTCTCGAGCGTCTAGCTGACTCCCTGTTGGAAAGCATTCTGCAAAAGACCAAATGAATTAATGGGATGCAATGAAATCAAATTATGTGATGCCAAAAGAGGGAAAAAAGAAAAAAAGACGATTGATTTAACTAATCTCTGCAACATAAATATATATGAGCCATGCATGAAGACTGTTCAAATTCATAACTTTCCTGATTCCATATGCCTTCGTATCTTGTTTCTCTCCTTGTATCGTAATCACCCGGTTTTGGCAATTGATTTTCTGACTGTGATTGACACTAGAAGTATGCATGGGCTGGATGGGTAGTTTCCAAGAATATAGTCATCTATTTATATGCTGTAATTTTATTATTGGGAAATTGTTGGCCTTCCACTATCTTGTTCGGTAGTTATTACCTAGTCTTAAAGAAATTATTACTCGCTAGACATATTTCAACCATTGTATTTGGAATACGATATCTGAGGCACATTTTCATTGGAATAACATTACACAGCATAAATGACGGCTCAAAGAAATAGCATGATAGCAACATCCAGCATCGACAAGCTCCAAAAGTTAAGATACAACAATCACAATTGCAGATATAGAAGTTACCGTCTGACACGTTTCGCGTCAGCAGGGCCCATATTCTCGGTCGTTTCAGTTTCTCCTTCAGCTTCCTCATCCTCAGACAGTTCTCTCGATGATCCACTAGTTGATTGCTTTAATGGAACCACAGATTTCTTATGGATGGGCAAGGCTGGAATACCATGCGTTCCATTAGCATCCTTGTCTTGGGACCCGGATAAATCATACCCAGCTCCTACATAGGTAATGATAAAAGAAAAAAAAATGATATTCTAATACAATTGTCCAGTGCATCATCAAATCAAAAACTGAGTGGTCACTAATCTGTGCCTAGGGAAACAGGGGCGGTGCCACGTAAAGCTGAGGGTAGGCAGCCGCCTCAGCTAGAATTTTGATATCTATAGTTCGCCTCACTGAAATTCTATGTTTCCCTCACGTCATAATAAGCTCAGACCATTTTTTTCAATAATTATGGTAGACGCCTCACCCTCCCTGACTTTTTTTTTTGGTTCTGCCCGTGTGGAAACTCATGTTGATGCAATTCCTTACGACATAGACTTGGTCCCATCCTGTTAAAGAATAAAACTATTGTTGGTTTACCTCCTAATAGCTTAAACTTTTGGGATGGGTTGGTAAACTAACATGGTATCAGAGCGGGAGGTCCTGAGTTCAAACTCCCATAATTACACTATTTATCCCCATTTAAAAATTGTCATGCGTTGGGTTTTTAATATATCTCGGGCTTAAATATTCACGTGCTGGGCTTTCCAATTAATTTACCCACACGATTGCCCATTGTCCAACCCACACGTGAGGGGGAGTGTTAAAGTATAAAACTATTGTTGGCCAACCTCCTAATAGCTTAAGCTTTTGGGATGATGTTGAATATCTATCCATGCACTGATGCACACATACAATTAATGCATGAGCATTATAAATCTAGTAAATAGGCTGACAGTGACACACATGACATACCTTTAGAAGGAGATTGAGTCCCCAATTGTGAACTGTTGGAAGCCTGAGATCCAGAATCAGCCGAAGCAGCAGAATCTTGGATTTTGCCAAAACATCCCTATTAACAAAGAAGAAAAGGAACAAAAAATAATAAAGTACGATCGTCAAAGATTTATTTCAAGCAAAGTTATAGAAAAAGATAGGCAGAGTGACTAAAACCCAAATGTCATCTACACATTACTCTTTCTTAAATAGCTAGAAAAGTGTTAATCCGGATATGAGAAGTTACAATAATTTACAGTCATTCTTGGTGATGTTCCATCTAGTTATGTTATACTCCTTTTGCTTCAAGAATATTACCCTTTATGGCAAAAGTAGCTTTTGCTAATAATGTACAAGGCCCACAAGTCCACAACCAAAGTTGTGTCACCTTTCCTTTTACCATTGACTCAATACAATTACATTTTACAGGTTGATAAAAGTTTTTTTTTTTTCAATATATATATATATATATATATATATATATACAGAATGGATCGTATCACATTCAAACAAGTTTTATCACCATTTCAAACGCACACAGACAGAAAATAGACTGAACGCAGAGAGAGAATTTATGTTTAAAAAAAAAAAAACTGACTTGCTTAGCAAAAAATAACAATAATAATAACAATAATAATAATAATAATAATAAATAGAAACTACGGACCCTGATGCTCTGTTTGGATACTAAGAAAAGTAATGCTTGAAAGTGTCGAAGAAAAATATTTTAGATGTAAAATTTCCCTGTCGTTGAAACCTAATTAAGAAAAAAAATGAACTTTTCGTGAGACAAAAAATACTACAAACTGGAAAACCGTTAAGATGAAGAAATAAAAGATAAGGAAAAAGGAAAACTTACTCGGGACATAGCGACAGCGGCGCATGCGAGATTGAGCTTGCTCTTGAGGAAGGCCTGGTAATCCTCGGAGTCGACGGGAGTATTGGCATGGCCGCTGAAGGAGGCCGGATTCCTCAGAAGTTCTGAATTTTCCTTGACCTTGATCTCCACGACATCGTTTTCGTCGCCGGCGGACGCAGAAGAAGACGGCGGCGGCGGCGGTCGGCTAGGAGAGGCCTCGGAGACAGAGGCCTCCTGGAGAAACTTCTGAAAGGCCCATTCCGATGAGCTGCGATTCATCTTCGACGACTCGTCGTTTGCTTTCGACGTCGACGGCGGCGGCGACCAGAACAGGTCGGATATTTCCTCCACTGAGAACACCCTATCCATTTTCTCTCTCTTTCTTTCTCTCTCCTATTGTGTAGTTTGTGTGTTTTTTCTCAATCCGAAGTGGATTAAATAGATTTTTGGGAATTAAAATTTGGTTGGTTCGTTGATGGGGTCCACACTTTACGACCAAAAAGGGCAACAAGAATTATCCCTTTTTTTTTTTTTTTGGCTAATGACATGAATTATCCAATTAGCCGCGGAAAGTCTTACCTGCTTGGTGTCCACATAAGAGTAATACTTTTTTATTTTTGCGTATGTTTTACCCCAAAAAAAAAGGGCAAGAAAAATGAGTAATGCTTTGGATATTTGCCACTTGTCAATTTCCAAGCACGTAAAATGTTTTATTCAAATTACTATTTTTCCGGTTTTGATCATGTCCTAGGAGGCTGGGAGTTACCATATTAAAGGGAATGTATTAAAAATAGTAACATTGGTGCAGACTACGAGGAAGAATCTTCAATTTTTCACGGCGTTAAAAAAAAATTGGATTTTTAATCTAGAGATACACATTTTGGAAGGAAGTGACGTATGGGTTTTTAAAATTTGATATTTTGAATTAAATTTATAATTCTACCGTTTTAGGAAAGCTTCTATTTTTGTAATAAATTGGAATGGGGAAGTCAACTTTGTAATAATCGTTCGGTCAAGAAACGGATAGTTTCCCGTTTTGCTATTTTTTTAATATTTCCTGGTTCGTTGCTTATTTTTCAGTTTCCTGATTTCAGTTATATTTTCCCTGAATTTTTATTTAGGATAATGCAAGTAAATAATTATGCCAAGACACTTTGACTGTAAATCCGGTTTTCGTTATGGCCTAGGAGTTAATCCGATAATTGGCATATATTTTCAAGTTTGATTAAAGTTTTGGTACTGTTAAAAATGTGACCAAAGTCATTGATCTTATATTATCACGTTGTGTTAAGAGTCGTGTATTTAAAGGCAAGCAACGTTGTGAAAGAAGTAAAATGTCATAATAATTTGTATTCCACCGAAAAAGGTATTGCAACTAAAAATAAAGAAAGGTACTGTTAGAGACAGTTGCTTGTAGATGAGATAATTTTTTTTTTTAAATAAAAAATGGATGGGATAAGTTAAGATCATGCGTTTGTAATTTTGGACATAATCTTTTTAACCTTAAAAAAATTAGGATCGTGTGCATGGGAATTGAAATTTTATTCTACGTAGCTTTGAGAACGTAAACATATAATTTTGGCCATAATTAGGAATCGCGCACTCCATTAACATGTTTAAAATATTTATTATCACTTATTTTGGTACGTGCGAATGCACGTATTGAGTTATAATAATAGTTTTTATAACATAGAATACGAACAACAATATGCATGTGAATAAATAAAAGAAACATTTAACTTAGAGATTCAAAAGAGTATTAGATTAAATGGTAGCGAGAGTATCATAAAGGAAATTACACACCTGATTCCATTTGAAGGTATAGAGTTTGAATCCCCCAAATAAGAGTACTATATATTAATGATAGTTTAAGTCAAAAGGGTAAATTTAATAAAAAAAACACATGAAACATTCTAAATTATAATATGACAAAGTTAAAAATAAAGTAATTGAAAAAAATTTATGGAAAAAATTAGAAATTTAAAATGACACAAATAAAAATAATAGGCCATGATAAATCATGTACTTTTCTTTATTTTAAATGTTGAAAATAAAAGAAAATAAGAAACAAATTTTGAGTCGTTTTGAACGACCAATAAGTGAACAATAGAGCCAAGAACGGATCTTTTATAGATGTAAGATACGATTAGTTTTGCTTATCATTATATCTTATTATTATTATTATTATTATTATTATTACTTGTACCCATTATTTCAAATTTAAAACCAAAGTAAACAAATAATAGGGCACACAACTATCTAAGTATATATATATATTTTAGCAAGAACATGTATTAATAAAAAAAAATTGAAAGAAAAGATAAATTATAAAAATTTAGTATTTATTGATCCAAATTTTGTTAATTGTCATTTCTGCATAGTTTTTTTAAAGAAATCAACTGTACTATAATATAAATATACAAGTTTTTAGACTTCAAATATTAAATTTTACTCCATTAATTCTAAAGAAAAAACTAACATTATTAGAAGCTTAATTCATATAGCATAAAAGAAAGAAAATAAATAAACAAAGGTAAAAAATTACTACATTAAAGTTTTAGTTTAATCAGGGTCCACTGAACAAAATTCCAGACTCTGCCGCTATTTCAATTTGCAAAGAAAGCAAAAGCAGCTTTCGAGTTGGCCGGTCATGTGTTTGATAGGAATGACTGAGAATAGGGAAGAGACAAGGTTCTCCAACAAAACTGGCCCAACGGTTCCCAATCCCATTCGGATAGCTTCCCATGAAATGCGGCGTTTCCTTTGACCAATTGTGGATAAATACTAAACTTGGCCCACACATTTTGGTGGGCCACGCTGTCTGTGGGACCTATCTTAAAATCTTCTTTCAAGGCACTTATATCAAAGAAATAGGGAAATTACATAAAATTATTTAATGCTAAAGTTCCACTTGTCTTTAAAAAAAAAAAATTATTTTTTCTTTAATGTTCTTGTCAGGAGATTGATTTTATTCCTGCAATGCGAAATAGATCAGAGATTGGCATTTTTTGGGAGAGCAAAATTTTGGAAATATAATTAAAAGGGCATCCTGGACCTTTTCCGAAAGAAAACAAACAATTAATTCGAGAACTTTTGGACAAAGATTGCCCACTAGAGAAAGAGCACCAGAATTATTATTTATATATTAAAATTCTGTTTATTTTATTAATTTAAGTTTAAAATTTGAGTTTTATTATAATAAAAAATTTTAAAATATAGTCACATTTAATTTTTTTATTACAGTAAAAAATTATCATATAAAATTACATCTCAACTCAAATTAAAAACTCAAATTAGTAAACTAAACATGCTTTAAGAATCGTCATTTCTAATATAAAGAGTTATGGAAAGGGGACTTGATCATTAAGAAAAATGGATAATTAAGAAAAGAGAGAAAGGGTAAAAGAGAAAAAGAAAAAGTGGTGGCCCATTGGCTGGTTGTTCTGTTTTAATTTGCCTCTGAGCTTATCCGGTAATAATTATAAATTAATTCCTAATCCAACTTCCATGACAGTGATATCTTATCTTGGTTAGTGTGCTAATTAGGTCCTGTGAGTAACTGTTTATCTAGACAATACAGAAAAGGAAGAAAAAAAGCAAGCACAACCAGGATAAATCAAACGGGGCGATGATCTGTTCTAACAAAAGTTTGTACCTTTTTTTGTTTTTGTTTTTTTTAATTGCTCGTGTTTCAATGTGATACTCTGTGTATGTTTCCTTTGTAAGAGAGAAAATAAATAAAAAGCTAGATCTACATTAGATGTCACATGAATCTCGTAAGTTATCCGAGAAATGTGAAAATATCGACATAATTTTATAAAATCATCCGAAATGGACTTTTATTGACTAGACCTAAAATGGACATCGGGTAAAAATAAAAGGGACAAACTATTACTTAACTGTAATCCTAGGAACAGGACCAACTATAGTTGGAAAATATGCAAAGCAGAAACTTGGGAGAGGTCAATTGTTGCAAGTTGGCCTTCTTCCACTAGTATCTTGGGCATACGATGATTCACTCGTGCTTATCCACAGGGTGAAAAAAAATAGCGGACAGCAAATATCTTTCTTGGTTTTTGCAAAGAAAACAAAAGATATACAAGTAGGAAAATGTTTATAAATTATAATAGAGTTGACCAGACATCTTAAAAATCATGTTTCTTAAAAGACTTCTCTATGATCAACCTTGGACGTTGGACATGATTTGGATACGTATAAGAACTTTCTTCCTCTGTTGTAACATCTAAGTATGTCTTTTATCAGATGGAGATTACCATTTAACAATATTGTCAACAAAATGGAGTGGATATAACAAAGAAAAACAAATACTAATCTTTCGAGCAAAAAAAAAAAAAAATCATTTTGGTGGTCCTTGCACTGGATTCTAGACTCCCCATGTGACGCACACTTTAATCTTCCTTTTATGATTTTTCAAATCTTCTCAAGAGTTGTTGAATCCGAGGGGGGAAAATTAAAGAAGATGATGATTATTATTTATAGACACTATTAGACATATTCTCATGGGTATGAATGAAGAAATATATAATATTAGAGAGAGAAAAAAAACTTATTAATCCGTTCATTTGCTTTCAACTTTTTGAGATAGCTACATTTGATGGACTCCAATAATCTTGTGCTTCTGAGATAAAAAATAAGATCTGAAACCCCACCAACTCAGGTTGCATAGACATACCGAAATAGGAAAATTGATATGTGCTTATAAAGGCTGTAAGATTCTCGACAAAGCCAGAAAATGAATGAAAGGGATCACACCAACTAGCTCAATGATGCACTTGTCCTTTACGAGACAAATTTTATTCTTTTAAGATAGCTAGAATCCAAAATGACACAAAATAATTTATAGATAGGCACAAAAAGAATCTTAGATATGCAGACAAATCAAATCACTTGATAAGGCAGTCAATGGAACGGCATACAAAGGGCGACTTAAAGCCAAGTGAATGTGCTGATATTATAAGCTTGGTGATGTTTGGGATCCGATGAAGAGAACAACATGCGTATCATCAACGTCTTCCAGATGCCACGGATTCAGTGGAGAAGAGGTACTTGACTCGCGATAGAACTGAATCATGAGAGGGGTCATAAGGATGATCCTTGGAAGGGATTTCAAGAATGGCCGGGATCGGTTTGTTGTAGCTGTCAACTAGGAACCTTATCATGTTCGCGACCTGCTTTGACAGATACAAATTAGCCTTTCAGAATAGTCTCTCACAACTGGTAGTTAGTTATGAAGAAATAATAGGCGTTCCAAAAACATTATAAAGTTGCTATAATTTAGTGTTGCATTGGGGAACTACTTGGATCTAGCCTCCAAGAAAGAAACAGTAATAAAAAATTGCATAAATTTACGTATGTGACACGGACTTACATATTGACTGATCATAACAATAGCAATATCCTCCTTCGTGGTGAACTCCTTGAATGCATCTTCAATTGCTTTCACAGTCGTTTCTGAGTAAAGACAAGTACTATTATTAGTAATGTAATCATATGTGAATCAAATTTTGTTCCAAAAATCTCTATTTGTCCGGTTTCTCCTACTACATAAAACTTTTGATCTTAAATATCAGGGCTAGGGAATTGGTCAGATCAACTTCAGGAAGTGGGGAAAGAGCGATGATACCAGGACCAGTTTAACAGGACCCTACACCTTATTAGTTAGTAGTTACCTATAAATTGCAGTATTCTTTTTTAGCTCTGTTAATCGAGGATATTAAAGCCAGCCATCTACTTTTAACTCTTTATAAAGCTGAGATGTCATATTCAGCAACTTGGACCTGCCAACTTGATGAATATGAATATCTGTCTATGTTTTGCTCTGCCGGAGAAGGTAGAAGAATGCATTATAACGTGATAGAGACCCATACCCTAAAAAATGAAAGAGCCAAATGCCCACTTTTACAATTAAACTCGTGCAATGTGTGCTCGATATCGTATGATGAGACGATAGGTTTGGGGTTATAAGCTGGCCGCAGCCATTGCTGAAGAGCCAGTAGCCCAATACAGAGTCTATCACACTAAATATTTCACTAGGTCGGCACCAAAAGCTAGCATGGAAGGATTTAACCAACCCTCCATGTCACAATGTATAAACAGCATAACTCACTCAAGATTTATGGTTTAAAGAGTTTCCTAAACACTTAAAATCCCTACATTTTCTGAGGAACGCTAATATTTTATCCAGTGAATAAAAAAATGTCCACATTTTAGCCTGTGATCCCAGTACCTGCCTACAAAATATGTACCGGAGGAAGAATAAAGTAAATAGCAACATATAGATAACTCAAGAAGTACCACTTGAACAAAACTATTGTTGAAAGAAGCTTAAAAACATACTTGAATCAACAATAAGATAGTTTGTCTTTCTCCGCAAGTCAACATTACCCACTCCGGCTAGCAAAAACCCAGTAACAGTATCCTACAAGATTAAGCCAATCTATCAAAGTATTGCTTTATACAATTAGCAATCATCAAAACAAAGTAGTAGACACGGAAAAAAAAGAGAACCAATTTGTTTTTAGCATTTGAATGAATATATGGAAGTTCAATCTTATGGTGGTTTGCTATAACATCAACTAATGCTGCTGACAGCATTTCCGCACTTCCCATTCTAGGCAACTTAAAAGAGTACAAATGACTTCTCAGAGTACGGTGAATAATTCTCACATGAAATTAAGTTACTGACTTTCAAACCAAACTCTATGATATCTCTTTGATCTCAAACTCATAATATCGCTCTTCAAATGTCAATTTTATACTTGTACCTCTCCTTGTCAACTAAATTTTAATGCTCACGAAGAATAAAATCCCAGAAGGCTAGAACAGATTCAATCACAAAATCCGGAAGACTACATCATCCCTACCTCATCAGCAATCATGGCGATGAGAGCCGAGTTGCTGGTCTGAATTTGAGCTCTGCCCGCCATTTAAAGCTAAAAATTCTCAACTGCAGCAAAAAGAGAAAACAATGGGGGGCAGAGTATTAATCCTACACTTTACATAAAACAGTATATATTATCCTGTGATGTTAAATTTCAAAGTTCCTTTTCCTTTCCTCTACCGAGTTTCTCCGCAGCTAAATCAAATGTTTAAGCTGAAATCCTAAATTTTCCCCGCAAGCAATTTAATATCGCTGAAACAAAATTCCACTACAAGCAATCATAAAAAAGAATAAAAAAAATTACATTTTCCCCCTTGGATGTGTTGCTACAAATCAATTATTCAAAACCCAAAACTGAAAACAAATTTTAATTTTTCGTTTAATTACTAATGCGCGATAGTCCTCAGATACAGTGAGCTGAGTAACTATCGATCATAATTTTGTAGTTTTTTTTTTTTAATGAATTTATTGCAATTAGAACCATCACAGCCAAAAAAAAAAATTTGAATGGCTGAGTTTTAAATTTTCTACTAATCAAAACAAGTAAGATAAGAATTAGATTAGAGGATAACGTACTGGGAAATCTCTGCAAAACCCCAAAGATCTGAATTTTTTTCTTAATATATTGTTATATAATTAGTTATTTTGCAATTCGCAAAATTAACTTCATAAAATGTCACAAATTAAGAAGAACAATATCCAGCCATGGAAACAAAATTAAAGAAAATAAAAAGTAAAAAAGAAAAAACCTGTAATGGTGTTTTTTCTTCGGTGTTTCAGGCTCTGGATCGGACGCAGGGAAGAGCCGATGATGGAAGAAGACGACTACTTGGTAGAAAGTCGATCCTAACAAAATGAAACCCAATTACGAATGCGGGTTGAAACGAAAGATGTGACTAATTGAGCCTTAACCAAAAGTTCATGGCTCGGGCCCTTATGTAAAACAAGCCCAAACCTCTTTTCGGCTCCCTTATCAAATGTCGATCTTTTATTTTCTTTCACTTATTTATTTTTAAATAAAGTGATAGTGGTATTTTTGATTTTTTCTCTAAAAACTAATATCATTACTTTATGCCAAAAAAAAACTAAATAATTAAAATAATTGCTTTGTAGGTTTGTACTATAAACGTGATTGTCATTGTAATTGCTCTTTTTTATTCTAAAATATTTCAAAGAAATTGCTATATTACAACTCTTATTTGATAAAATTTTCATTATTATTGGATATAGAAGCGAGGGGATTCGAGGATTATTCCACACAACTCCTTTTCCAAATTTCACCATAAATTACATTCGCCCTTTTTAATCAGAAATATTCTCACAATCTGCTATTTCTTATAACGGCATAGTTTGGGATTGCTTTTTCCTCCTAAAATCAGCTTCTGCTTGTAGTAGAAGTTGATTTTAGTATTTAGTAAATCACTTCAAATGTGTTTTTTGAAGAATTTTTCAAGAATTTACAGTTAAAATCAGAAGCAGTCTAAAGACAACTTTAGCTTTTAGATTGTGTGGGAATCAACATAGTATAATTAATGAAATTTTTATAATACCCATAATACGCCTAATAAAATTTAAAATTCTAAATCTTTCCAATCTAAAATTCAGACTCGTAATATAATATAATAGTAATATTATAACAAATAATATCATAATTATATTAATAACGCTAATATTATTATTTAATCATATAATATGATATTATGATAATATTATAATTATGTTAATAATATGATATTATAATTATAATATAATTATAATATGATATTGTAATTATTATTTTATAATATATTATATATTATATTGTATTGATATAATTATATTTAGTATATTAATAATACTATAATAATTAATATAATTAAATATTAATATAATCTTATAATTCTAATATTATTATATATTATAGTGTATTATTGGTTATATAATATATTTGTTTACTATAATATAATAATGATTATATAATATATTATAATATATTATAATATAATATAGTTGTAATTTTTAATTATATTATGTTATATAATAATAGTTTTTTTGTATTATATTAAATATAATAATAAATATATATTATATTGTAATTGTAATGACCAAGAAAATCTCGGAATTTAAATAATGCAATTGATGTATTTAGGTCAAGAATTTTTACTGTAAAAAAATATATTATGACTGTAGGATTTACAGAATTAACAATTGTATTCCTAAATTCTATAGCAGATTTCATGTTAAGTACATGTTTTACGATCAAGTAAATTCGATCGATTAAATTCTCGCCGTACTTTAAAGCGGAAGAATTTCCAGTACAGATACAGTTTGAGAATTTTAATTCCAAGAATCTCCAAGCATAGTACGAATTAGCATGCAATATATATATACATGAGAAAATTACAGTCAATATAATTTTGATCAGTTTTACGAAAAAATTTGAGTGAGTGGCCAAAAGTACAAGGGGATAGGTTATATTTTTCTCTCTCTCTCTCCACTTGGGCGGCCATGCATAGTGAAATTAGAGCAAAACTTGGCTAGTTGAGTGTGCTAGAGGATTTCATGGTAAGGTGATGTGATACTAGTAGTTGAAGGGGAAATCATGGCATATTTACTCATTCTTTTCTCCATCTATAACCGGCCATGCATGGGAGATTTGAACCAAAATTTGGTTGATTAATGGAGTGAATTGGGGTTAAATAAATTATCACCAACTTGTCTATAAAAGGAACCATCATAAGCTAAGCCTCATTTTTTTTACTCCTCTCATTTTCTCTCCACCCCAAAACCGGCCACACACATTACACCCATACTCTCTCAAAAATTTTCTCTTATTCTCCTAACCTTAAACCACTAGTAAGCAATAGAGGCAGAAGAAGGAGATCAAAGGATTCTAGGAGGACTCTAGTCAAGCATTTCTCCAAGGGTATAAACTGTAAATCCTCTATTTCTCACGTGTTAGTAAAGTTTGAAATGTAGAAACATTCATCTCAAGGGTTTTCAAGAGAGAGAGTTCTTCAAGGGTAAGTTCTTAAACTTTTCTCCATTATTTTCTAGCCAACTTTAAGCTTTAATTTATGGATGTAATTTGTGGTTCTTAAGGAGATGAGTTGTAATAAGGGTGTGTGAGTTTTATGTTGGTTTTGTGAGTTTTGAGGTTCGTTTGATTAGGATTATTTGGTATGCTTATGTTTGGTTTAAGTTACTTATTTTGGGTTGGAAGAAAATTTTTCCGGTTACTTTGAACACGAAAATGAGGACCCTAGAGCGAGATTTTTCAGTATTTTTAAGTTTAAACGTATAGCTCTTGATGTTTTGAACGTTTTCTGTGACTATGACAAAACCCAAATTTAACTCTAAAAGTAAGTTTGAAGCCATTTTTACAAAAACGGACAGACTGTCCAACACAGTTTCAAAAATTGCTACAGCATTGTTATAGCATTCCTACAGCATTTTAAAAACATTGCTACAACATTTCCTACAGCAAAAAAAAAAAAAAAAAACACAACAGCCACTGTTTTCAACCAAACGAGGCCTTTAGAGGCTGAATTTCAACTTTCACCAAAAACGATAATTTTAGATCTCAACGAGACGAAGAATTGTTGCGAATAACAAAATTTTGAAATCCGACTCTAAGATGCAGTAAAATGCAGATTTCAGAAACTGCATGGTTTAACAAAATAAAACTGACACAGTGTTGGTTTTTAACAAAAAATTATCAAAGAACCCGATATGTGATTTCAGCAAAATACTATGGTATTAAACCTCGTTTTAACAAAAGTATTCGTAAAGAAAGTCTTCAAGAAAAATGCTTTCTTTTAAAGAATTTAATGGTTTATCGAGCAAATCATCCCGACGGCCCAACGAGCCCAATGCGATGGGACCTTAGGATTTCAAAGATTGGATGTGGGTTCAACGCTTGCATTTATTCAAAAGACCCCGTTTGAGTTTAAATTTCAACGGCCTAAGAGTTAGAACGCCGTGAATAAGTTCAAGGCCGAATTGGGCCTTAATGGTATAACAAGTCCAATGAGGTAGATTATAGAGGATAAATTACTAGATTGGGTAATTGATTTTCAATCTAGGCAAATAGATGTTAATGTCAATTAAGGAAAATAAGATTTTGAGGATTTAATAAATTAATCCTTATTATCCTTTAGTAAATTAGAGGAATACATGCCTTAAGGAAAGGATTAGATTTTTCTTCATAAGTTGCTAAAATAGAATAGCAAACGACAGTTAATCTCACACTCTTAATGAGTGTTCATTTTCAGAAGTAAGCAAGTAAGAGACTAGGCTGTTTGGCGAAAAGTGAATTCTAGCTCTGTAAATCAAGTAAGTAGGAATCTCGCCTACAATATGAATAGATTTTAAAGAAAAAGTTACATATGTTATATATGCATGTTTATGCTTTCAGTATTGTATGCGATGCTATGTCATGCTGCATACACTTAAGCAGTGCACACTAATTATATGTGTTTGAGTACATTTCATGTTATGGTATGCTATGCTATGTCATATTTCATACACCTTAATAAGTCAAGAAGAACTTATAAGAATAATCTCAGTTGAGTGCCGTACCAGCTTCTAAGAGGGAGGTAACTCAGGCTCCCAAGGGAGAAGAAAAAAATAATAATAATGTCCTCTGAGAGGGAGGCGTTCAGTTCAGTTCAGTTATAATCACGGTGTCATGGGGGACCTTGCAAACCCTCACGTCCCGATAATTGCGCCAAGTGGTACGAGCACTCGGGCCCATCAGTAAGAAAGATAAGATAAGATAAGATAATAAGACTATGATAAAACATCATAATTAAGCATAATCAGTTCATGCATATTTATTCATGTGAACTTACAGTTATTTTTGCGAGAGATAGTTCCTACTTGCTGAGCGAAAATTCATTGTAGAATGTTTATACTGTAGGTAAGCAACCAGCATATAATGTCTGATGGACTGATGACGAGTGGACGAACGATGTGGAGGCCGGGAAATGGATACCGCTCGCAAATATTTCTGCAATCAATTTTATGTTACAAATAGTTTTGCTAATTATTATTCTGAAACTATATGTTAAATGGTTTTGTGGATTATGGCTATTAGTAAGCAGGATTTAAATAGTAGGTATATACATATAGATATATCTACATGTTTTGAGAATCATATATATATATTAAGGTTTGAATGTTTCGATCAAGAAAGCAATTCATAGTATATGTTACTATAAGATTTTTTATTTTATTTTAAAAATGTTCCGCAAATTCTAAGAAAATTTTAGTAAGTACAAGTTAAAATTCAGCTACAATGACGGCCGCCTAGGAGGGTCGTCACAATAATTATATATATATATATTATATTATAGTATATAGTCATAATTTTTAACTATCCACCTCAATTCAACCTCATAATTTACCAAACGCTATTATACTGATTTTAGAACGAGCGCAACTATTATAATTTGTTTACTAAACACTCACCTGCTTTTTATTACAACTGGTTTTTCCTTCAGCACAGCTAAAAATAAATTTTTTAAAATCTACAGCACTACCAAATTAAGCCAACTTATCTTTTTTGTTCTTTCCCTCTTTCTTCCTTTGTTTATTCCTTCTAAGCCTGTGCAATTTATTTTTTATTTTTTATTTTTGTCTTTGTGTTTGTAGATGTTGCTATATTCGCTAGATGTCTGTTTGTTTCTTTATTTGATTTGTGTTGAATGAATATCTTTTATATATGCAAAAAAAAAAGTATGTGTGTGTTTTGGAGGGGGATGTGGGGACTCAAATTGATTTAACAAATTTTTTTAGGGGATTAACTTTTTTTTCTTCTTAAGGGGAAAATTGATTTTTCAATGCGAAGATGCAAAATTTTTACTATGATGAGCCAGAAAGAAGAGGTCAAGGGACGAATTGATGATATTTCAAGTGACAAAAGCTAGATTAGATGATTAATGATTGAGAGAAAAAGTGCACTAACTAAAAATCATTTCCAATAATGAAACAGAATTATAGATTGATATATGATAATGGTAAGTGTGGAAAGATCAAGTGACAAGCAATTTCGGAGTAATTTCATTTGGTCCCACCATGATGGGCCTTGCATTTTTCTATCCTCTTTCCCCGAATCTTCTCTTTTCCACACGTGATAGGCCCCATCGCGTTTGGGCCCTAGCTAAATCCCAGGGGATTCCTCAGTGAGTCCAAAATGCATAATAAACTACAAAAAAATGACAATACATTTTCGTACCTAAAACATTATTTTTAGGGTGATCTGACAAATATTTCTTAAAAAATATATGGATCAAAATTTTTACTTTTATTTTTGATTTATAATCTTTTTAGTTAAATAATTATACTAATAAAATGATATTTATTAAGAGTAAGAATAAAAGTCCAGACTCACACACTCTTAAAGATAAATTCTCTATTTTTTCTTATTTTTATCCTTAAAAAATGATTTTTACAAAAATAATATGGAGGTTATCTAGTACGCCTAGCGTACCGATAGATTAAATTTTTTTAATCGTTAGATCTACGTACTTTTTAATTTTTACGTAATTTTATTCAGATATAACGAGCATAAAATTTAATCTACAAGTATGTTGTAGTACCAAAAAAAGTCTCAATATTAAAGGTACAATGGAGTTGGGTAGGTTTTAAAATTTTATTCAATTGTGTGAGGTCTACCTGTAGACTGAATTCTTTATTCAAGTTTTTTATTTGATAGAATCTTTATTCAAGTTGAAACACATGACATTATACAACAGGATTTATCCTTTCAACAGAAAAAAGAATACCAGGAATCTTTATTCATTATTATTATTTCATAGTGCCAGTTGCGCCAGTGTCCCCATAATTATTTCCATAAACATTCGAGTTTTTACCCTTTTTTTTTTTCTCTCTCTTTTTGCTTAACAGGACTATTTACACGTTACTATGCAATATACATCAAAAGGAAATTCCCTATTTCTTATTCAAGAAAAGAAAAATAAGAGAGAGAGAGGAGGAATATTTCTCCAAAGATTCTATGCCAAAATGAAAGAGTTCACGGAACCAAATAAAGAAAAAAAAATCCATAAAAAAGGAAAAAAATATATATACAAAGTCCAATTTTAAGAAAAATGTACCGAGATGGTCCAACCACGAAACAACACAAAAGGAAACACTTTTTTCTTTCCTTCGGTACTCCGTACTGTTCCCCTCTCTCTCTCTAATTATTGTAATTTTCCTACGGAAGTGGAGCTCTCTCTCCTCTTTTTTCTCTCTCTTGAATTTGAGATTGCAAGCAATAATACAGTTCACTTCCCAAATTTGAGTTTTTAATTTGAGTTGAGACGTAATATTTTTAAATTTTTTTTTACTATAACAAAAAAAATTAAATGTGATAAAATTAAAAACTCAAATCGATAAAATGAACGAAGTCAACGTTTGGTGCACAAATTAAAATCATAAAATTAAAATTATTTTTAATTTATATATATTTTTTATGAAAAAAAATACATAACAACTTATAAATTATGAGTTAAATTAGGATATGAATCCTCTTACCAAACAACGGCCTTGTTTGGCTGCTCTTCCTCCTCTCAACAAAGTCTGTCTATATATAGGAAAGCCCATTGGAGGCTTTGAATCCATTCCCATTCAATCACCTCCTCTCAAGTCTCAACTCAACTAAACTTGCCCTCTCTGGTTATCTTCTTCTTCTTCTCTTCGCTTCCAAAGACCCGACTTTTAACGTTTCACAGGTAAAATTCCCATCTGGGTTTTCTTGTTTTCTAATATATAATGTATACTTACATACATTAATAAATTTGTATGTATATATATACAATGGTTTCTTTAAAGCTTCTTGCGTAATGGCTTTCTGGGTCACATTATATATGCTCGACATTTATACTAGGTTCTCCTGGTAAACATATTTTCATATACGCTTGTAAAGTTTAATTTTTTTACAAAAATTGTTTTATGTACTTTGAGATGGGTATTTGAATTTGGCATATTCACAAGATATTGTCTTTCCTCCCCCTTTTTCTACTTTAATGACTTCTTTTGCTTCTGGAATATGTTAATTCATTTTGACATATTAATTTGCAGTTCTTATCTACTTTCTACTGCGTCGTGTTGTCAATTTCATGAAAAGGTCGTATTTTTATGCTGTTATTTGCCTTTATACTGATTATCTACCCGTTAAATCTCTTCGTTCCTTTTTTTTTTATATTTTTTTTATCCCCTTTGGTGGTTACAGGAAAAAGAAATCATTTTACTGCAACAAGTTGAGATTAGGATTTCAATTAGATGGTTGGTATTCTGATGTGGTAGAAGTGTCGTCCCTTTGTTAGCAGCAGTGTCCTTTGGCGTTGTTTATTTTTACATCAGGGGTGTTGATTTTTCTTTTTGCCCATTAGTAAAATCTGTAAAATTTGACCCTTTAATGCTTGTCTGATATGATGATTTAACGTTACTGCAGAATGGGAAGCACTGGTGGAACTGACTATGGTGCTCACACCTATGAGAACCTTGAGAGGGAGCCTTACTGGCCATCAGAAAAGCTCCGGATTTCGATCACCGGGGCAGGCGGATTTATAGCCTCCCACATTGCCCGGCGTTTGAAGAGCGAGGGCCATTACATTATCGCTTCCGATTGGAAGAAGAACGAGCACATGACAGAAGACATGTTCTGCCATGAGTTCCATCTTGTTGACCTTAGGGTGATGGACAATTGCTTAAAGGTTACCAAAGATGTTGACCATGTCTTCAACCTTGCTGCTGATATGGGTGGGATGGGCTTTATCCAGTCCAATCACTCTGTAATCATGTATAACAACACCATGATTAGCTTCAACATGCTTGAAGCTGCCAGGATCAGTGGTGTTAAAAGGTTTGCAGCCTCTAATCGACTTCGCTTGAGTTGTGAATTTTAAGATTTTTTTTCTTCTTTTTGATTAGTGAGTTCATTGATCATGTGCTTTAGGCGGTGACTTGGATTGTGATTTCACCGTTTTCAAATGTTTGACGTTTGTGTTTTTGGCAGGTTTTTCTATGCCTCCAGTGCTTGTATTTACCCCGAGTTCAAACAACTGGAGACTAATGTGAGCTTGAAGGAGTCTGATGCGTGGCCTGCTGAGGTTTGTTTGTAATTCTATCGCTGGTTAATGTTATTAAATGTTTGATTTGTTGGTATCTAAAATGTAAGTTGTGGATTTATCTTGATGAATTTGCTTTCTTAATGTTGTTTTAGCCTCAAGATGCTTATGGATTAGAGAAGCTTGCAACTGAGGAGTTGTGCAAGCACTACACCAAGGATTTTGGAATTGAGTGCCGTGTTGGACGCTTCCATAACATTTATGGTCCTTTTGGAACATGGAAAGGTAAAGTTCATGATTGAAAAGTAGTTTTGCGAAAGAATCATTCGAGCTAAACTTTGTTAGTTTCTGATTCTTGATGTGTTTATATTATCTGTCATATAGGCGGGAGGGAGAAGGCTCCTGCTGCCTTTTGCAGAAAGGCTATCACCTCTACTGATAAGTTTGAGATGTGGGGAGACGGACTTCAGACACGATCCTTTACCTTCATTGATGAATGTGTTGAAGGTGTCCTTAGGTAAGCATTCGCTGATTAACTAGTACTCCTGTTTTGTTCGTTTGTTTGTTTTCATTTAAGCTATTTCTGTTCAGATTTATGGATGTTGAAATACTATTGACCTGTAATATTGATGTTCTATTTTCTGTCAACTCCATGTTGAATTTGGTTTCTTTAGTAACGGTTGAAACATCTCCTTAGTTATTCCGAACAAAATGTTGAACTTTTATTGATGTCACTTGGTTGGAGGCTCTTTTAATTTGGTAGAAGTTTATGTCAGATGTGTTGACGAGCAATGTATTTTCTTTCCAAATACATACTTTTATGATGCCAACAAGCACTTCTAATTGTTAGAAAAATATTGTGTCTGCCTCAAAAGTAATATTTGTGCATAATATTTTCTGTGTATGCACCATTTTGCATTTCTGACTAAGTTCCATTACAATGCATTGCCAATTCTTTTAGTTGGCAGTTGGCCTCGTTCTGAAATTGCTTCATTCTTTTCTCGGGGGTTTACAAGTTCTGATATTGATGACTTTGTTCAGGTTGACAAAGTCTGACTTCCGTGAGCCAGTAAATATTGGAAGTGACGAAATGGTTAGCATGAATGAAATGGCTGAGATTGTTCTTAGCTTTGAGGACAAGAAGCTCCCTATCCACCACATCCCTGGTCCTGAGGGTGTCCGTGGTCGTAACTCCGACAACACACTGATCAAAGAAAAACTTGGTTGGGCTCCAACCATGAGGTTGAAGGTAATTTCTTTTCCCTGCTATTCCTTTGTACATCAACCATGTTTTAAAGTTGGATTTCTTTGGGAATCAAAAGTTAACAGTGAATATTAAGGGAAGAGAAAACTAATTCCAACTATGGCTACTCTTCAGGATGGGCTGAGAATTACATACTTCTGGATCAAAGAACAGATTGAGAAAGAGAAGACACAAGGTGTTGACCTGTCTATTTATGGGTCATCAAAGGTGGTGGGAACCCAAGCGCCGGTTCAACTTGGCTCGCTACGTGCTGCCGATGGCAAAGAATGAAGTAGTTCATGGGCGGATGAATATTTGCTTCAAGAAAATGGAAGATATAGTTTATTCAATAATATCACGTTTCTCAGAGAATTGCTTATGGTTATGGGCAGTTATTAGTTTGAGCAGTTAAGTTGATCTCCCGTTCTGAATATGGTGATAATGTATAAGGGAAGCTCTTGTGCTCCCAATCGTTTTTAGCTTTTGCCTTTTGGAGCATGTTGCTGCCTTAAGGATAGCATAATTTTCGCCTTGTATCCTTTTCATATCATTTTCCTCAGCTAATTCATTGTTCAGCTATGAGTAATTGTTTTCCCTTTTCATTGTGAATTAGTCTTTGGATTACATCACTTTGCCATAATTTGAGGACCACGAGTTAGGGGGTGAGTATTGACTGTTGAGCAATGCAAAGTGGGAGGGTGAACCTTACATTCATTTCTTGCTCTTGGATTCTTTGGCATCCAATAAAGAAATCATCTGAGAATTATTCAGAAAAAGAATTTATAGTCAACTATTTGTGGTTGGTTTTAGGTTGCTGTCCTTGTTGTCCTCTTTTGAGCAGATGTGAATTCGTCAGACAATTCTCATACTGCCATGGCAGGATAGCCCATTTAATATCACTACTTGTGGTCCTGCTCCTTATGATGGTGACAAATTAACCATGCCATTATCTTTATCACAAAATTGGAAAGAGAGAGAGAGAGACGTTGTTTAATCAGCCGGTGTTGGTCGGGTTCTCTCACAAGAGAGCCTCATTTGATCCCGACAGGTTGAATAGGATTATTCAAAGATAAATGTCGTGATAAAACGGGTATAGTATCAGTATATGACTATTAAAAGCATGACACTTATCACAATTCTCAACTCGCATGATCAAAACTCATTATCAATTCCTTCTCTTGTTATGGATATTCAGTAGGGAATATTCCAAGCAGGAGTGGAGCTACGCATGACTGATGCGACCACTCTGACTAATTTTCTTTGTTAATTTTTTTTAATTTTATATGATATTCATCGAACTTTTACAGTTTGCATGACTTTTCTGAAAAGTTAAAAATTATATGCTCGTCCTTCCTCTCACAATATAGAGTTATATTATTTTAAAATATATAAAAAATATTATGAAAATATATATCCGTCAATCCTCACTTATTTCTAGTTCTGCCCTTAATTCAAAAGTCGTGTTTCCATCTTCTAAGGTCTATATTTCAGTTAGCTATCAGACTGTTCCATCACATTTTAAATGAATTGAGATGTGTAGATCCTCTTTATATCTCAATGAAAGCGCTACATGCATATATGGTATTATCTCTTCGATGGAGAAGTGTGAAAACCGTTGGGCACGTCGATGGTGGGCTTTGGCTATTCACAACAGATTAGTGGCTCAAATTTGCAGGCGGATAATGTCTATCGTGGCTAAAACTTTTGAGGAATAAGGTTCGCCAAGTAAACAAGGGGATCCCATCTCGTTACGTGGAAGGGAAATGAGAACCCAAAAGGTGCTTGGATTGAGAGTGACTTTTGGCAATTGGCTGAGGAAATTCCAACGTTAGCAATGGGACATATTCGCATTTCCTATTGAGCCTTTCCAAGTTGCCTTTTTTGGTAAACCCAAAATGGGGCAAAACTAGTAAAAACTAAAAAACAGACAGTTTACAGCTTTTTCTGGTTTGTTAGTGACTCGTGCAAGTAGCATAGCGCGCTTTTCAAGTGCACTTTTTGCAATGCGATCTTGATCATACCCTCTTGCATTGTATTTGTGTCCATATGTGCTTGAATCAATACTCTAAAAATGTTTTTAGGGAGCTTTTACGGGGAGATCTCTTAAAAAAACTCACAAGTTGAACACTTTATTTTGACCGTTAGATTGAGTTTTTAATGGTCAAATCTGTGCATATCCATATTAAAAATTTACAGCGCGTCGCACAGAACTTTTCTCTCTGTAAATATGACTATTGAAAAAGTGATTCGGTTAAAACAAGGTGTCCCACAGTGAATTTTTTAAAGAGGTCTCACCGTAGAGAAAGCATGTTTTTAAGAGATGTTTTTAAGGTTTTTGTTTTTTTTTTTTTGAGTTTTTTCAGTAAGATCAGAAAAAATAAACTACCGGTAATTTTCTATTATCAATCGTGGGATTTAAATAAGAATTTATCGGTTCTATATACTTTCTCAACCGGATGTGAAGTAATTACACTATATAGCAAAATTTCATACCTTCAGTTGAAATTTAGCAAAATTTTTAAAATATTATAAATATAGTAAAAATGACATGGTAATTATCATAATGATATCATATTTTGTACTATAAATGATAGAAAATTTTGCTATTCTTATAATATTTCAATTTTTTTGCTAAATTTAAACTTTCATATAAAAGTTTTATTAAATACAACGGTCAAAACCTGACCCTATCGGTGAGAAGACTTTGCGAGAGAAAGTCCATTTTTTGTTACTAGAATCCAATATTTACCTATATTTTATCCAATACAGAATCCTCCCTCATTCTTCTCTGTTTCTCTAGGAGAAGTTTTGTTCTCTTTTCATTGTGCCTAATTTCCACTTGAAATTTTACAGAAGCAACAATCTTATCAAATAATGGCTGCATTGAATCTTGAGACAATGGAATTATAGCACCTCATGCAGAGTCCAAGAGGAGCCCTCGGGCTTTTTATAGCATCCAATGAAATTCCAGCCTCGAACATATGCAAGTAATTGGAACCTTTGGACCTACCACACTATGAACAGAAAAAATCTCCATCGTCTGAAGCATTTCATCATAAAATGATCACCTTTTGTCGCATAGGGTCAAAAGTAAAAATCCCACTAAGATACTCTATAGCCTATGCATCATACCAAGCAGCCAAGAAAAAACAATGAGAGAAAAATGTAAATTACACAACTCACTTCCTTAAAGTAAACCGGACCAATATGTGATTTCATTTTGTTTTCAAAAGTTTTTCTTTGTATCAAAAGCTCAATTCTGTTTGTATTATATCCATACGATCAGTAAACAGTATAGAGAAGAATTTTAAGAAGGGCATGTATCAAACTAACCGATTACAATATATGCTTCTCTTCATACTAGCTAGTATATATATGGATTATGGGAGAACACCTGAATTTATGATAATACAAAGGGATCCTCGGAATATATATGGATTATGGGAGAACATCTGAATTTATGATAATACAAAGGGATCCTCGGAAAAAACTAAGTAGATTCTCAGGACAAACAACAAGCTCTGCCAATGCGGATTTTGTATGCAGGACACCACCAACTTGTCTCTCTTTCACTGAGCAAGACCATGATACACAGGATTGGCTTCTAGCTGCTCTGCGAATTTCTCGAGAATCCCCTTTGTAAGATTGAAAAGTTCATCCCTATCAACTGCCGAAGCAGTCTTATTGTTCCCTATTTCAGTAAAGATCGAATCGTACAGAAGAACAACAGCCTCGTTGGCTTCATATGGTGGCAAACCCAACTCTGATCCGTTTTTCTCAAGGAAACTCCTCACCAGTTGTGCAACCCCTGAGCTATCTTTTCCCCCCTGCTTTTCCTGCAGTATCTTCTCTACAACATTGCTAAATTGCTTCTCATCAGCCAATAGCTGCAAATTATCACAAAGAGTTGCCATATAATTAATCACTGCTTATGAATTCCAAAATATATTATTCCTGATATGCCATAAAAATTTTAAGCAAATGGCAAATTCATCTTATTCCTGATATGTTAAATATCCACTAGTATTGTTACGTTTTAAGTTGGGAATTTTGTTGAGAACTTCACAAAAATATGCTTTTTGAAAAAAAAAAAAAAAAATCACAAAGTAAAAGTTAAGACAAAATAACAAAGTCCTAGAGATGTGAACATAAAATACCCTGCTTAGCTTGGAACCATCAACGATCCTGATGTTCTGGACGAGAACAACACGCTTTTCAGACAAGGCATCTTCTAGATCTTGTAGAACACACTGAAGTAACAATGCAAATTGCGCTTGGCCCAATTCTTCTTCTCCATCTGCCCCATGTTTCTTCAAGATGGTGTTCAGTAGAGGAAACTCTGATCAATCACAGTTACCCAACTATCATCTTTATCAAATCAAGAGCATTTTCATGTACAGAACAACAGATTAACACTATAGTAGGCTACGGTTGGCCAGAGATTTAAAATCCTAGGATAAATGAGGAGGCTTTAGAACAAAATCATCCGAATTCCCGAAAAAATAATAGAGAAATAAAAGGGTTGTTTAAGTTTACAAGTGAATAAGGACATTAAGTAGCACAAGGAAGAAAACTATATATTTAAAATTAAGGTGAAACATTAACAAGTCTATTTGACACTGTTTCTTTGTACTCTCACCATTTAGGAACTAGAAACAATTCCATAATCAAGTAAGGAAGAAAAATGATTTAAAGCAAACCTGAAATGGAAGGAACACCCATCTCAACTCCCATGTGACCAAGAGCATTGCGAATTTCACTCTTGCGGATCTTTCCCTTATCTTCTGCATCTAAATCAGTGAAGAGATTCTCTGCTATCATCGCAAACTCATCCTCGTCCTCTAAAAACATCCTAATCGCTCTTCC
>NW_010363285.1:896364-900089 GCF_000414095.1 Morus notabilis
TCTTCCGTCCAAGACTGCTACAACAATCGGATCATCTACATACCAAACACATTGTGGTCATGTATTAATCTTCAATTTAAATTAGATACACATTTTGATCATCCAAATTCATCCTCTCTACTTATCAAAATGCAAGAAATATGGTTTTGCTTCTTCCATTGCTCAGAAATTAAAACTCCTAAAAGTCAACTCCACATTTCATTTTTTCAAAACTAAAGTTCGCAATTAATCGCGTAATTTCTCCATTGATCCCTACTTTCTCAGAGTTAACACTAAAGCTTTTGATCATTTCTAGCAGCAATATCGCGAATAAATAAGCATAAATTTGTAAAGCCACACACAAAAACATAAATGTGCGTTTGGACATTCATACCTTGTAGTTCATCGGCGATCGCAGCGATGTAGAGCTTGATCGTCTGAGAAGCCTGATCAGGAGCAAGCTCGGTGCGACGGAAAACGTCGTCGTTGTCGCGGATGCCGATGCGACGGAGAGCGGAGGACATGAGGGTTTGAGGCAAGGCGAGGCCGAAGAGAGCAGAGGAGACGGTGTAATCGGCAAGGTCGAGAAGCTCAGCTCCGGTGAGGGCCACGTTGGAGTCCGGCGGAGAGAGGTTGGTGGCTCGGAGGTGGGTCCCATCTAGGACCGTCAAGACACCGTCGGACATTTTCAGTTTTGAGAGAGAGAGAGTTTGTTTTGGTTTTGTGTTCCTGTGTCTTAAACTCTTGAGTCTCAACTCTTGAAACGAGAGTCCTGTACGGGCGTTGGCGCTTTGATTTTTTACGGGTCTTTAGAAAATGTCTACTATTAGCCTACGAAAAGTCATTTAAAAAAAAAAATCAACGGGAAAAATTGAAAATTGGAAAAAAAAAAAGAAAAATTGCGTCTTTTTGAAAGCTGGAAATTGGTGCATTAAAATCATATCACATCCAATAGTCAGGACCTCGTTCGTTTCGATGATTTGAGTTTAAAATTTGAGTTGAGATGTGATTGTATGTGAGAGCTTTTTACTGTAGTAAAAAAGTTAGATGTGATTGTTTGTGAGAGCTTTTTACTGTAGTAAAAAAGTTAGATGTGATTGTTTGTGAGAGTTTTTTACTGTAACAAAACTCAAATTCTAAACTCGAATCAGCGAAACGAACGAGGCCGTACTTTTCATTGAATGCGACAAAAAAAGGTTATCACAGCCTTTCAAAAAACAAAAAAAAAAGGTTATCACAAAATAAATTTTGGGATTTAAAGTATATTAGTAGGAAAATTCTTTGTGTTCTAACGGGGATTTATTCTCATAAATACAAAAGTGGCCTGACACGGTAGAATCTCCGTGAACCCTATAAGTGGGGTCCGCTTTTGTATTCAACGGGGATAAATCCAATTCGAACACGTAAAAGTGAACATATTAATATGATATCAATGCGTGTAATTCGTAGTTTTTTACCCCCCTCAATGATCACGTTTTCCGTACTGCCTTTGCCTGCCTTTTATAAGAGAAATGAAAGTGTCAAATTATATATACATATGTATATATATTGTTTTAAATTCATTCCAATACTATAACACGTACAAGTACAAACTATTAAAACCCAACTTCGGAAAAAGAAAAAAAGAAAAAAAAAAAACATTAAACTAACTGAACTTCACTTATGGACCTTGACACAACAGACGAGTGATAATCTTCCGCATCAAAAACTGTATTTGTCTTGGCATTCTCAAACCACTCATCTTCCCTATCCAACAACGCGAAACCCTCCTCTCCATGCACGGCCTTATCACCAATCTTCAGTTCATCACCGTCCAACCTTAGAGGAATATTCATCAACTTTATAAACATGCAAATCAAGCTTGTCATGGCAACGTTCAACAAAACAACGAAGACAACGCCTCCCAACTGAATTCCCATCTGTCGAAATCCGTCGGAGGTTCGACCTGTCTGGAGGCCGTACGCCAGTCCGATGTATTTCTGCCAGTCTGGAACCATGTAGAACAGGCGGCAGAGCTTCGGAACAGCGAAGAAGCCGGTGAGGATGCCTCCTAAGACGCCGGCAATGGCGTGGGTGTGGAAGACGGCCATCGGATCGTCGACGTGCCTCAAGAGCTTCACCTTGTCGTGAAGTATCATCATTGTGTACCATGGAACGCTTCCTGATATCATTCCCATTAGAATGGCTGCCCAACCTTGCACCACTCCTGTGTGATTTTAAAAAAAAAAAAAAAAAAAAAAACATATGTTATTTATTGGGAAAAAAGTTAAGATAAAATACTAATTTTCTAGTTTATTTATAGAATTTTGTCACATAAAGTTATTAACGTTTGATGATATGTATTGTTATGCTTGATTCTAATTTTTCAGACAACAAATTCTGTTTTAGTACAATAAAGTTTAAAGTCGGAACGTTTGCTACTCTAGACTCAATTAGTTATATGTCTAGATGGTGCGTCAATAATTTCTTGTATAAAGATACATAACCAAAAGTTGTTTTTACTTTATTAAATTAAAATCTTACCAAGTCTCGTGATTGCAGGGATGTTTTGACGGTAATTCTACGTCGAACTTAATCACAAAATATAGAATTCGAGTTTTCCATATTCCAAGTTTAAACAGAACAAAAATAGTTATCAAGTTTCAATATTTGTATAAAATATTTATTTTAAGAGAGTTTTTTTAGTCATCTATCATATCGATAGTTTTCATTTTTAACTGTTAGATCTAGTTAAAATCACAACAAATTAAAAAAAATACAAAATAGACAAATTTTAATATAGATCTAATGGCTAAAAAATAAGAGATTACTGATAGTTTATTTTTAGAACGACTACAAGAGAAAGTCCTTTATTATAATTCAGGAATATATGAGGACCACTTAGATACAACTTATTGACCTTATGCAGTGAGACATTTTGGAAGATTTTAATTGTGGAGGAATATGATATTGTACCTGCAGCAGGAGTAATGCAAACTAAGCCGGTGATCATGCCTTGTACGGCGCCAATCACAGAGGGCTTGCCAAAGATGCAAACGTCAAGGATGACCCACGTCAGCAAGCTCGTGGCAGCGCACACGTGGGTGTTAAGGACGGCCAGAGATGCGTTGATGCTTGCCACGAATGGATCTCCACCGTTGAATCCTGTCCACCCCATCCAGAGCAGGCCTGCGCCTGCAAGCATCAGAATGATGTTGTTTGGTGGCGGAAACCTCTCTCTGTCCTTTTCTTCTCTGGGCCCCACCTGAATATACACCTAAGCAAAATTAGCCACCTCATCTCAAATCTATTCGAGCTTATGTCACACTTATAAAAATACAGAATCAGTATCCCAGTACACCACCTATTGGCAAGCAACTAGCTAGCTAACAAAAAACAATACGAAGAAAGAATAAAACTAAAACTTTTCAGTGTTAAAATACTTTTCATTTCATTCCTTAATTGATAAACTTTAACAGTACTTCTTCTAATGTCATCGTAACTATGTTGCAGTCCGTTTTTTTTCTAATTGTGACTAAAAGTTACATTTTAATTGTGACTCAAAGTCATGTTACAAGAAGATGTTGTGGTCTAAATGTTATTTTTATTAGAGAAAAGTTCAAAATTTTAATGTTACTAGGAAGCATTATATGATTCACCAAAATACATGATATTAAACATAGTTGTGTTCAAATGGTAGATATAGAAATATTATCATCTATTAGTTGCATGCCCGAACGCGCGAGCGCGCATATATATATATATAT